>NW_023339729.1:7550136-7566763 GCF_004916995.1 Morone saxatilis
AGAGAGAGAGAGAGAAAGTGTGTTTGTGTCTTGATGTCTGTTAGGCTCCTCAGACTTTTCTCAATCAAATTACTTTCCCTCTCTCTCTGCTGCTCTGTCTTGTCCAGAGCAGCAGCTCCTGTTGCACCTCCCAGCCAATACCCTGCCCCTCCCATACCGCCTGAGACACTGTACTACATACACACACACACACACATACACACACACACACACACACAATACACACACACACACCCTCCCCAACAAGTGTGTGTGAGTGTGAGGAGGCATTGGTGCTCTGTCCATAAACAGACAGGTTGCACACTGTAGCTCAGACAGCACAGAGACCAATAGCAGCTGATTCAGCTACTCGATGATAGATAGAAAAGAAAAGAGGGAAGACGTGAGTGACAGCAGCTCTATGCTTGCTTGGCTGTGAGTGTGTGTGTGTACATCAGTGTGTGTGCTCCTGCAGGGAGCAGCTCACAGGTCATCAATGGAACTGTCAGGTGATCCAAGGTCGAGGGGGCCAGATGAGGCTCCCCCAGCGCTCGTGCCCTGCGTGTCCCAAATGAGAAGCAGCAGCTACAGTGCAGTCCAGCAGCAGGGCTATTCTGCATCCATCTTTCTCCGACGCAAAGAGAAGCTGGAACAGGTGAGATAAGTACCTCTCAGACATCATGTCATGATTAATTTAACTGTGTATCTGCCCTTTGGAGGGTGAAGAGATGATGTTAAAAGTTTGAAATTTGGAAGGAGATGTGACAACAAATACAAGTAGTAGAAGTAGCTAAAGTGTGTAAAGGTATATTCAGAGGAATTTATTCATCAGCGTTATTGTCCAATATGCATTATGGTGTCCCGTGAGTCCAGGGGAGGCATTAGTTTCATCCATTGGAAAGCCTTTCATTCTGCATGCCTGTGGTGCATCAGCCTCAGCTCTGGAGAATTGCTGCTGGGGAAGTGTGCAATTGAGCTCTGTTGCCTCCAATGAGAATTGATTACCACTTTCTTCACTGCTGCCACACACCCAGATGCACACCAAGGATCCTACAGTCTTACCAACAAACTATTTTCTATTTTAATTTCGTAGTGCCAGTGTGTTTTAGCATTTGTAAACCTTCACCTTCACTTAAAGCTTGTCCTTTAGATGTTTGCATTGGACCAAACCAGATATCCCTTGATTAGCAAGTCTAAATAGGAATTTCTTCAGCATAAGTAAATTATCTTAATTACAGGCAAATCATTTTCATGAGCTGGGGACTAAATGCTAAAGTAGGGCAGAGCTGAGACGATTAGCCATTTAATCAATTAGTCCATCGACAGAAAACAAATTGGCAACAATTTTGATAATTGTTTAACACTTTAAGTCATTTTCCAAGCGTCTTAATGTTAATATCTTTGAGTTTTGGACCATTGGTCAGACAAAATACATACTGTGGATATATCATCTTGGGCTCTGGGAAATTGTTACAGTTATTTTTCAATATTTTCTGACATCCCCAAAGCAGAGCTTTATATACAGTGCATCTACAATCTACAGCCCAGTGGTCTGTGATCCAGTGACATAAGCCGCTGATATGCACAACTGCATAAGGGCAAACTGTCCTTTCACAACAAATGACCCAAAAGTCAGACACTGAAAATAATAAAATACAGATTTTTCTTATGACTTTAATTAAAAAAATATATATATATTAGTTTTGTTATTAGTGAATCGGTCACTGTGTGTGTGTGTGTATGGACAGGAAGGATCAACCAAAAATGTAAATGAGGGTTGCTGATAATTGTGCACAGTGCCACTGGTGTGGTCGCATGAGCTTGTAATGTTTTTGGCTTACTGTGTGGGTCTTATGGGCTGATAAAAAAATACAAAATAAGTGGAGGTGAACCAGAGCTGGCTCAAGAAATGTGCATCCACTTGAAACAAGTTGCCGAAATCTGTAGCCTTTTTATGCATTTTCATCAATGTGACTGTTCACATGAATAGTTTTTTAGTTTTCATTTTGCATTAGCTGGAGTTTCCCTAACTTTATTATCTCTACCGCAGAGGCTATGTTTTCAGTCCGGTATGTTTATTAGTTATCAAAACCAACTTCACTGATTTCTTTGGTGGAAAGTTAGGCCATTTAAAAAAGGAAGAATGCACCTAATGTTGCTTATAAATCCTGAACAGCAGAAATGTCTAACAAGACTCTAAGAACACATCACCAATTTGGTATATAAATATATGAATGAGCCAGAAAAGGTCTGTAATTCATTTTTGGCTTTCTCTGACATACAGTTTTCCCAGGTGGTTGACAAGTTACTCTTCTTTTGGCTTGAATTGTGGTATGAACTGACTCCTAAAAGCTTAATATAAGATGACATATCATATATATTATATATATACTATATCATATATGCAGTATATCATATCTCAGTAAAGTGCAAAACATCCTTTGTTTTTCACAAGGACTGACAATAATGCTCCCTTTTAAACATATTTATATGTTATTGCATTTAGAGTACAATATTTTGAGCCTAAATTGGTTCTTCTGAAACAAAAAGCATTATAATTAAAGGCACTACAGCAGAGCAACATAATGAATTGAAATAATCATATCATGACTGATCTTAAACATTTTCCAAAATTCATCTTTGTACAAAATCCTAGTTTTCTGGAAAAAAACAAAAACATGAATGCCTTTGATTGAACCAACACAGAGGACTACTGTTATAGTAAAAGAATGAGCCTATTTCCCCTTCATTTTATCTCTGCTTAAATTAAAAGAAGGAAAAACAGGAAAGATTGTCAATATTTAATTAAAATTTCCGCTAGTGAGTGGTTCCTTGTTTTTTTTTTTTCTTGTTTTAGTTCTTACTCATGGAAAATAAAATCCATCAAATGATCAATTGAACAATTTATTCCTCCTCTGTCTTTTAATCGTGTGGCCTCTTGGTTGTAGAGGCTGAACTAATGGCTCCAGTGTTCTGCTCTGGACAGACAGACATTTACTTATGGAGCTTTCTGAACAAGACAACCTAACAGGATCATTTTTTTCACCAATGGATCCTTATCTGCACCCCATCCACAGTCCCTTTGGCATGTGGCCCAGCTGTCTCCCATGGCGTTGTGCCCAGTAAACCTTCACTCAGCACATATCACCCTGGGTATGACGCCATGGAAACATAAAAAAAATGTCCTGTGCGTGCATTGAAACCTGCTGTTGAGCTTTTTGGTGTGAAGGTGAAACACATTGAGGTGTCCTTCATTGGCACTCACAGGGGTGTGTTTGGATGGGGCATAATTCATGCATAGCTAAATAGCGTCAAAATGTCATTTTTAATTATTATAAATGTTCGCTTATGAGGACAGTTCAGGTGATTTGCAGGTCGTAGTCTATATCAAGGCCTCTAGGTTAAATTGAGTTGAAAGTGAAAGTGTTGTGGAAGTCTTTGTTACATATAACAGCTGTTTTCATGGCATTTCAATTACTACATTTTGGCATGAAGAAGGTCCTATAACTGTTGAAATATAATCATAAATCAAACCTTACTAAAGCGCCATGAGAGGATGGAGGAAAACCCAGAGCTCCAGTTCTCATTCTTGCAGGAGACACACATACACACCTACACTGTGCATATTAGCCTTTACCGGCAGCCACTGTATTATGATTTGCTCATTTGTGTGAAAAGTAATATGCCTTGCAGCATGGCTCTTAAAGATGAGGACTATTTATAATTGGTCCCTTGTGATGAAGAACTGTGTGGTACATTATCAGATAATGATGTCCTGTACAGAGAGTCTGGGGGGAGTCTAGGAATGAACTGCAAAGGCTGCTGTGACCTCTGAACTGCCCTACTGCAAATAGCATTGCTTTAAAAGGTGTACAGATCAAAAAGAGCTCTTACAGCGGTTTAACATAACAGAAAAGAAACAGGACTGGTTGGCATTTCATAGGCTACATTAGTATTCACTGTTACATGATGGTGGTGACTGTGCAGTTGTTGAATTGTTTATGTCAACAGTTTCCTAGCATGACCGCCACTGACTGTTAGCTGAGTACAGTATCTGTTAAAGTTGCCCTGTGGTTCAGTCTCTCAGCTGTATGTGCTCATGATGGTCAGGAAAACAGTGACAGCCCCATCCTGTTTGTCACTTTGCTTCTTCCCCCGTATGAAAGTGTGTCTGTCTGACCCCATATATGCAGCTTTAGGAACATTCACCTCCCCTGGGAAGTCGTCCCAACATTACTGTCCACTCTTTCTCTCTCTCTCTCTCTCTCTTTTTCACTCACAGACTGGGTGACGTGCAGAGGGCACCTGCCCCAGACAGACACAGCAGGTTTCACTGCTATGACTTTGTTACTCTGTTATATCTCTCTGGAATGTCACACGGTGTGCCACAAGTCTATAATTAAAAATCACCCTTACTCTACATGCCCTTTGGGAATTACACTGACAAATCATCAGCTGTTTGATTGTAAAAAAAAAATCTTACTTTGTTAATGAGTATGTAAAGGAGATACATTAAGATACTGCCACAGGCTTTGATCTTTTCACAGTGTAACTACTGTGTAATTTTTACTGAATGAAGAGTAAGAGTCTGCAGCCACTCTAACAGCTCTGGTGCCATTTGCTATATGGGTCCTCTTAAAAGCAAACCAGTCTCCATCCTAGTTTTAATTTTTTTGGGGGGGATAAAATAATCAGTCTAGTCAAGAAAACGATATGCTTGTTCTACTTCAACTATAAAAACTATAAATAAACTACAAAAAGACCACTCAAATAATTTACAATTTCTTATTTTATTTGGTATTTTTCTTATATACAGATGTGCAATGATGATTGCTGGGTAATATGTATGTTGATGTTGTCCAATGTCAAGTCTGTATTTGATCATGTGACAAGAAGATACAGTATACGTTTTTTTAGACTGACAAGCTGAGCAGATCTGCAAGCCAAGCGAGCAGTCATCCCTTTCAAACATAAAAATGGTAATTAGGGGCCCATCATATTAGCGTACATTGGGGCCCATCATAACTACCTTACGCCATTAATCATAGACAAAAGTATCTGACAAATTAAAATTTTCACCAGATGATTTTGCTAGATGAAAGTCAGAGGATCTGCAAAAGTATTACAATTCTTCCTGAGGGAAACATAAACATGTGTACCAGAATTAATGGTAATTTCCAGTAGTTGTCGAGATGTCATCACCACTAATGTGGCTAAAAGTTTTAAAACCTTTTTTAACACAATAAAGCAGACTGCTGTGTAGTGTGTTAGTTACTACTATATACAGTATGTATGAAGTTACAACCAAGTAAACTTTTTAAGAAAACTCCACCCTCCTTTGATCCTTCTCTCATTTCTCTCACGTCCCTCATTAGGTCCTTTCTTTAGTCCCTAAACAGTGCTGTACTCATAAACAGCAGCAGCTTGCCTGCAGTGAGCAGCATATGTTGTTTTCTGCTATTAAGCAACGCTATATTCATCTGTGAGAAAACTGTTGGGGCGGATAAAAGGTTGAAAGAAAGTGTTTGCATATTTCATTTTTACCCACCGAGGCCCTTTATTGTGCTTCTGTGCAATAGGAAGAGACAGAACTTTATGAATGAATGCTCTAAAATCTGGTGCATTACTGAAAAGAACATTTATTACAATGATTTAAACACAGTGGGGATTAAAGCAGACAATACTGCTGACTTACATGTCATCAGTCAAGGTTAATTATTGGAGCTATAGCTGTTTTAAATTATTTGGTCTTCTCTGGGAAGACCTGGGTGCAGATGTGTCTTTGAGTGTGTGTACATGTCCCACCTAATGAGTCCAGAACAATTTGGTATAGCTTTGCAACAGCTGTCAAAAAACGGTGGATCACCAGTGGCACATTTAAGCATCCCTCCCCATTAAAGCCAAGCACAACTGCCAGATGAGGTTTGTTCACAAGGCAGATAAAAGATGAAGATAAAGAGGAAGAGGAGGGAGGAATCGAGGAGGAAGGGGGGGTTGCTGGGGCTCGGAGTTACAGCTCTGTATTGGCCGTTTGAACGAGAGGGGTTGGTCTTTCTTCATCTCTCTCACTACCTCAACTGAGGAGCAGAGAGTGAGCAGCACGCATGCAGCCCTGTCTCTCTCTCTCTATTTCTGCCACACACACACACACACACACACACACGCCCAAAGAGGAACCATGTGAGGACCTGAGACGGACCAGAAGCTGAGGTGCACACACATACCTTCCAGGAGAGTGAGGACCCAGTAGGATGAAGACAAAGAGTGAAGACATCAGAGTTGGACAGGCTGAGGACTGGATGATGAAGACAGACAGACAGACAGATAGAAATGTGTGACTGAGCTGCTGTTTCCCACCTGTCAGAGAAGTTTGAAGGAGTGCTGCTCTCATGGCGGGACCGACCACACAAGAGCCCTTGAAGGTGACGTTTACAGTCCTCAACTAAACCTGCTTCACTCTGCATCTGTTTAATATGTGATATTATTCTCACTTTGTTTGTAGGTTGGATTTTAGGGCATGTTTACCTTTGGATTTTCCTGCTGGCTTCTGTTACATTATTCATTCAATGATTAATTTGAATGAAGCCTTAAGTTGATTCCATGTTTCTAATAATCAGCTCTAAACTACATAAGTATGTAAGGTTATTTTTGGCTGCATTGAACAGTTGTGTTATAGTGTTTTTTAAGTCAAAGCATCTTACTGCATCAGTAACTGACCTGTCTCACTCTGTCAGTCTTGTTCTGTATCATGAGGATTTCCAAGCAGCATGTACACATCCACAAGTGAAGCATGGTCCTTGACTCTGCTAAATGTGACGAAGAGCTCAGCGGTCTCAGTGGACAGCAGAGGAGTGTAAGGTGCACCCGGCTGGCACCAGCGTTTCAGCCTCACTGCCTGAGACAGACAGTGTAGAGACGTGTGGGAGATGAGGTTGACAAACAATCCTCCGACCCCCATCTTGTTTATGACTTGGTGCTGAATCGTGTTTTTCTTTTGTTTAGTAGTCAAATTTGATAAAAGTTGTAGCTTGGAGTCATCTCTCAGAGAAAAACTTCATCAGTGTGATGCTATTCATGCGATTGATCGAGCACAAACAAAAGGGAATATGTAATGTGATGTGATGACAGCTCACAACAAAACCGACAAAGCCAAACAGGGCAGGGAATAAGACGGTGAAAATCTGTAGTCGTAAGCAAAACAGAAGTGCCTAACTGCACTTTTAAAACAGTGAAAATCAAGACTCCTCAGGCTGGATCAGGACAGTAATAAGGCTCCTGCATCATAACCTCTGACCACGCTGCCTGTCACTCCACTGTTATTACAACCAGTTTATTCCATATATTGCACACACGTATGCGCACTAGTCTTTAATATTGCCTGTCATAAATGCAACATTGGGTGTATCCATCCTGGCACAGAGGTCATAAAATCCCTCTCAGCTGGGATTCACTTGAACAACAAAAGCAACAGAAAAGCATAAACCAGACTTTCCAATATTCCTTACAGTTGAGCTTTAGCGTGTATCAATTTGCCTTCAGCTGGAAAGCGTTCCACTCCACTTGTCCTCTGCTCTGTGGCATAAAGTGAGATTTGTGAAGCTGGGGTGGTTTTTCTCCAGAGTTTCTAAATCCTCTGTGGCCTGGTCGTCAAGTCAAGACACAGAGATGTTGTGTTGTATTGATCATGAATCCTAACCTCTGATCAATGGTATTGAGTGAGGACATTAGCATTTAAGGGCTGATAATTCCCCTTCTGTACACCACCCAAAACTAACTGCCATGTCAATGTCTTCACTGCAAGTTGTTAACCCACTGTACACTACTCTACAACCGGGGAAGAATTGAGCTCTGCAGTGCTGCTGACTTTTGCTCAATGTGTGTGTACCTCATCTTTAAGACCCAGCAGAAGTGCATCGCCATCTTTGCCCTTCTCTGCTGCTTTGCTGTGCTGGTGGCACTGATCTTTTCATCAGTCGACATTTGGGGGGACGATGAGGATGGTATCACAGAGGAAAACTGTAGCAGAGATTGCCGGTAAGATGAAAGAGAACACATTTGAATCCATGTATAGTGTAAAATATCTATGAACTAACCGTAACATAATGATTCATGAATACACGATCAACATACGCATTATGCAGCACTGGCACCAGTGAGTGAATTAAACTGATATACCTCTCGCTTAACTCCGATGCGCGAGCCTGTCAGTGGGGTCGGATAATATGAGCAGCAACGGTGACACATTTCTGTCCTCAAAGTCTGTGTTAGAAGCTGAAAAAATGGGCAGCGCGTTGGCAAGGATTTTGAGCCGACTTTGACCAGGCAAATGTGCATGGCTTAGACGACTAATGCAGCTCCAAACTTAAGGGTGCACCAGGATGCCCAGGTGATCATAATGTTATGGCTAAACGGTGTATAGTATCCCCAGGTCTGTTCTCCAGTAACTCATCATTATATTTTACATAATCGTCAATTCAGAGTTATTTAGGAACAAGTATCATTCATAAATGATATGATATGATATGAGTTGTTTCATATTCAGTAGAACCAGAGATATTGTCTTTTTGTGTTTTTTTTAACTGTAAACCTGGCTCCTACATTGCCCACAATGCAACTCAACAGCCAAAAGTCTGGTCAAAGATCCAAATGTGTTATGCTAGCAGCAGCTAATGTACCTTTGAGCTGCTAGCCTCAAGTGGAAATAAGGAATGGGGTACAGAGGTCTGGCAAACCTGGTAAAAACACTTTTCTCTAACCTATACATTTGTTTCATTTTTAAACTTGTAGCCTTCAGACTCAACCAATGCTTTTTCACAAATACAGTAGCAGATATGCAAACAAACTTCAATGTGTTAAATGACCTTTAAGAATTCAGAAACTCAAGACACGTGTTACTTTCAGCATCAATCTCGTGGAGAATATTCCAGACGACCTCTCCCTCCCCGTGGATGGCAGACACCACCTCTCTCTCTCTGTTGGCTTTCAAACACTGTTGGACCAGGCTAAGCACTCGGTTGAGGTAGTGTCACCTGTCTGGGACTTAAACCCCTGGGACCTGGAGACAATGCCAAGCACTGCCAAACAGGTACAAAGTCACGGTAGACTGTCTGAATATATCCCCCCTACATTCCTGCAGAATATGAACCAACTGCATTTCCCAGGTGCTCTATAAGTGGAAATGCAATTATTTTCAAGTAAATCTGTATGGAGTCTTTTAATGAGGTTAGTCCTGCTGAGATGTTGGCCTTTTAAGAGACATCCGGAAATGCTGCTCAAATGCTCAACTACAGAACATTGCTCTCTTCCTCAGGGTCAGCTTTTGTTCCAGAGACTGCTCAGCCTGAAATCTCGTGGGGTTAAACTGAAGATTGCCAGCAGTCTGACTAACTCTGCTGAACTGAAGACCTTGGCAGCACACAGTGAGTGGCTGTCATATTTTCATGTTATAAAAGAAATTTGTTATGCCACCGTCACCAACCACAATAAAGATTTATGGGTCCTAACAAATCACATGACAAAAAAAGAGTTTTTAAAAGAAGATTCTCATGTGTTCTATAACAATTTCAGTAAGAATGTTGGTTACCTGTTTTAGGCCAGCAGTGTAATATACATACAGCATCTCTGATTTGTCTCAAGGAAAACAAGCTCATTTACACCGTGCAGGGCCCCCAGCTCCACAGCACGGGTCATACAACCTTCATGTCTGCCAAACTTCACAATGAAGGTCAAAAAATCATGAATGTGCAAATGTAGCTGACATTCAAAGCCTTTGCCGCTCCGGCTGCCAGCCCTCCATAATTCTCTCCATCTCATTCTGTCAAACTTTTCAACTAACACCCACTCTGTCTGTCTCTCTGTCTAGCTGCAGTGGTTCATTTTATTAATATGACAGCTTTTACCAGAGGAGGACTACATTCCTCATTCTGGATAGTGGATCGGAAGCACATTTACATCGGGAGCGCCGATATGGATTGGAGGTCACTCTCCAAGGTAACAACAAACATCAACAACATGAGTGTGCAGAGTAAAATCAGAACAGAGCATAAATGAGCCTCTGCAGTCAGGCGTGGTCAGGTCTGCCATTCATGTCTGGCCTAAAAATGGCTAGAGTAGCTTTTCTTTTTTAGCTTACACAATTTTAATTAAATGATAACATTTGCACCTGACAGGGACTTAAAACAAAACACAGAAACTGGATTAATTCCAGTGTACACTTGTACCAATGCAGTTACTCCAGCAACTCTTAATGGGCACCAGGGATGATTTAAGATTACTGTCTGAGGTGGGTTAGAAAGACAAGTAGCATTTCACTTTGCATTTAGCATGTAATTCACAATAGAGAGGGAACCAGGGAGCATTAGCATACTACTGCTTGAAGTGATTACCTGGCACTTTTCATGCTTCAGTGCTGGCTGGAGGTAGAACTACTATTCATTGTAATTACCATGGAGCCAGAGGGAAGGGAGGAATGGACATATGTATGAGTGTGTGTGTGGCGTGCACACACACACACACACATACAGTAAGAGTAAGAGGGAATGATAGAAGAGCAGGAAAGAAGAGAGACAAAAATGGAGCAAGGCAGAAGCTGTCAGGGATTCATCATAATGTACATGGCACTGTAGTTTAATAGACTGAAACCACTGTGTGCTTCTGGGTCACTCACCAAAATAGAACAAACACAAAATACATTTCTGCTGTGTAATTAATGACCTGGTGAGAATATATTTAGAACGATTGTCTCTTGTTCACTTTTTATTTCACTGTTTTAGCCGTGCTAGCAGCTCTATGGATGCCAGTGTTGGTCCGACACTTGAAATATCTCAACAACTGGATTGATTTCCATAAATCAATCCATAAATATAATTCATATTCCCATTCTGCCTAGAGGATGAATCCTGACTTTGGTGATCTCCTGACTTTTCCTCTAGCGCCACCATAAGGTTCACATTTGTGGTTTCCAGTTAAATGTGTTAAATGTTAAAATGACTGCTATCAGATGATCAAATCCTCTCACAGAGAGTTACTATTCTCACTCTAAAATCTGCATTATCTTTGCCTTTTATCTATTTTCTGTCTCACATTGCTGAAGCATGCCTGTTCAGTGAACACACCTAGTACACTCACACGGCAACTTTTCTGCTGCATCACCTCTTCCTCTGTGCTCCTTTCTGACACCCCACAGAGGAAAGAACTGGGGGTGGTGGTGTTTAACTGCAGCTGCCTGGCTCTGGACCTCCACCGAGTCTTTTCATTTTACTGGCAGCTTCACGAGAGGGACTACATCCCCTCCATCTGGTCGAAGAGAGTTACAGCCCTCTACGGGAGGCACGACGCCCTGGAGCTGCAGCTCAACACGACCCAGGCTACTGCTTATGTGTCTGTGAGGAGCTGCTTTATTATGTTGCACTATTTACTACATGTTAACACATAAATTGACTCTATACAACATGCACAAACCACATGTTGTGTCTGTAATAAATGTTTAGACTGGTTTATATTCCTCTTAAGGCACCAATTTCCTGACTTTGGACTAGATGTCTTTAAAGTTTCATTACCAACTAATAACAGACACACACAGGGGGTGATTAATCATGTTAACACCACACTGCGGAGCATCTTGAGTCTCAATATCTCAGTACCTCAGCCTAATTTGACAGTAATGAATCTTGTTACCCTCCAAGCGACAAGACGCTTATCAGTTGCATTTAGCACATTTATCATCTTATAGGAACTAATGGAGCCATGCTGTCACAAGCTGCTGGCAACTCCAACCTGCTCTTATGCCTCACTAGTAGTGATACATGCGAAGAGAAATGTGCCTTGTTGTTTTTCTTGCCCTTTAATCCATCAAAATAATAAACCCAAATTATGTTGCCCTTCTCAGTGTAACATTTTTCAGTGGGGTGTTGCCACTTTTCAAGCAAACTGAATGTTAAAAGTCTAAATCATATTTTTGTCCACCTTTCAGTTCTTCTATTTCCGTAATCTTTATATAATTTTGGGTACAAACTTGTCTGAGTGATGTATCCTTTCTGCAGACCTCTCCTGAACTCTTCTGCTCTAAAGATCGCACCAGAGATGTAGATGCCATTTATCAAGTCATCCAAAGTGCAAAGAAATTTATCTTCATATCCGTGACAGACTACCTCCCTCTGGTCAACAGGCGTTTCAGAGGAACCTCAGTCACAAGGTACAACCTCTATATTCCTGAGAGCTTGGACATTCAAACATGGTTTCTTGTGACAAATAAGTTCCATTATAACCTGTATATTTTTTATGGTTTAGGGAAGAAACACAGTAACTTTGAGAAACACTCTGTATGCCTTTAGATTGTAAAACAGTGTCTAATTGCAATGGGTGCATCAATAGGTACTGGTCGGCTATTGATGAGGTGATCAGAGAGGCGGTGGTTCTGAGAGGAGTCAGAGTCCGCCTGCTGATAAGCTTCTGGAAGAAGACTCACCCTCTCACCTTTAACTTCGTCGCCTCCCTCAAGTCGCTCTGCATGCAGATGCTCAACTGTTCACTAGAGGTGGTATGTGAGGTGGTAGTACAAATGTTTTTGGAAAGCTGTAGTTTTGAGTGAATTTCTGGACATTCTTTTTGATACATTATGTAAATCTTAAATTGAGAATGCGTGTATCTATGGTATCTATACATACTAGTTTTGTTAAATCCATTTTTTTGCAGAGGTTTTTTAGTCACAAGGAGCAAAAGGATGATATTCAACATGGCCTCAACCACAACAAGTACATGGTGACCGATAATGCTGTCTACATCGGTAAGGATGTAGAATATGTTTGCAACCAATTCCATTTACAATTTCTTTCTTTTTATTGATGATTTTATTTGCATTTACACATTTTCAAAATGGTTGGTTCAGAAGGTCTTTTATAGTATTTTATACTCAGTGCTATTTTAAAAATGTAAAACAGTATTTTGTCAAAGGAGTAGTTTGACATTTTTGAAACAGACTTATTCTTTTTCTTGTCGAGACTTGGAGGGAAGATTGATACCATTATTGATATGGAACTACAACGAGGAAACAATTAGTTTAGAAGCCTGAAAACAGGGGGTAATGAGCCTGGCTCTGTCTAAAGAAAAAGAAATCTGCCTGAGAACCTCTGAACTTGTCTTTGCTTGGAGCAGTAACTTCCTAAATTCATGACCTCATTGTGGGGTTACCAGAAAGAACAAAGCAAACTTTAGAGGGGAATTGAAAATGTTTCAACTAGTTCCCGGGGCTTTATGAATCTACGTAATAAAAGTACAAACACAAGAGGACAAAGGAGATAAACTGGAGGGAAATAAGAGAAAGAACCAGGGCCTCTGGTGAGTTCCTTCAGACGGAGGCTAGGCTAAGAAAACACAAACGCACATACAGACACACTCCCAAACACACAGCCATAGCATACAATTTACGGGGGACTTCTGGTCTTGTTGTCATCTTGAGGTTTTCTATTAAAACCAGAGACTCCAGGAACTCACAGTCCAAGAAAAGCCCTTTTTGTATGTAGTAAACTAACAAGAAATAACATATTAATCAATGACTTCTGGTAGGCAGATTTTTTTTACCTTCAAACAGAGCCAGGCTAAGCTAAGCTAACCCTCTGTAGCTTCATATTTAACAGAGGTATGTAAGAATGGTATCAATCTTCTCATCTGATCCTCGGCAAGAAAGTGAAACAGCTTATTTTTCTAATATAGTTATTGTGTTGTAAATAGTGTAATTGTCTAATGTACTGTATACAGTGTATGTTGTTCTATTAACCTCTGATCACACACACAGACACTAAGACACACCAGACTATATATATAAATGTGCACACATCAAGAAATAAAGCACAGAACTGGAAATCAAAGTAATAATACCTGTTACAGACACAATATCTAAGGTTTGCTGTTTGTCCACAGGTAACCATGACTGGGTTGGCAGTGACTTTGCCATTAATGCAGGAGTTGGCCTGGTGGTTCAGATGAAAAATAGTCTTCAAGACAGGGAAGTGACAATCCTGGAACATGTCAAGGCTGCCTTCGAAAGAGACTGGAGGTCACGTTATGCTAAGAGTCTGCAAGGAAACAAAGATCAACAGGGAAAATACAGAAACCTGCAACAAGCAAAAAATGAAAATGAGTGGAACAACCCTTTATCTTTATAAGCACAGAATGTCTTTCTATATCCTAAAGTCTCAAAAGCCTGAATACTCTAGATTATATAACATATTTACACAGTATGAGAATGTGACTTGACTTTAATTTTGTGATGTTATTTTAATAGATTAAATTACAATCAATAATGACAATGTTGAGCTAATAATTTAATGCACCACAGTTGCAAGTTACAGTAATAGTATCTGATTGCCTAATTAATTGTTAATTGACTGTTATATAAGCATGTTATGCTGCATGAATATTGAAATCAATATTCAAATTCAAACTATATACTTGGACAAGCAATATGCTAATTATCAAATACACTCTATGTTACACATATTTAAATCCATAAACATATCCTGTCAAACTCACCACAACAAATCAAATTTAGCATTTATTAATGATACACTATTTTTGTTTACCATTTTAATATGTATTTTATAAACTTTTGAATACTTTTGCATTTGCATAGCATTAGTACTTTAACTCCATATCGCCTCTAATTTTAATAATTCAATTTCTTCACACACACACACACACACACACAGAAGCTTATGCTGTAGTTTTACAGATGTGACAACAGCTGTTTATCATCTCATTGAAAATTCTCATCCGAATAAAATGTACTTTTTTTCAAATTTGTTGTTGTGTTTATTTCAGCATCACTTAAGGGGGAAGCGCCGAGTGGCCAACATTTATTTACATATTCCAGAAAACAAGGTCAGACAATAGTGTAATTTTCATGGCCATGTTTTACTTTCTCTTTAATTTCTCTCCTGCTTTAAATAATTTAATTAGCATTGACTAATGTAATGCTGCCCAACCATTGTTCATATTTTCCTTTTCTCAAAGACACTAATAAGCTGTAAGTAAGTTACCAGTGTGTCTCTTGTTAGGTTGGGAGGATGAAAGAAGTTCAGATTCGAAACATGAGGAGGCCTCTTGACATAATCAGTTCCTGTTGTTGGGTTTCAATAAAGACCTTCATGGTTTTTATGTAATAAGAAAAAAAACATGCATGTTTGCAGGCAAGCACTTCTAATGAGCTCAGTGTGTATAGTATTATCTTTTCAAACTGCTCCAACAACACATTTTAGATAATGCATTATTGCAAGGGTCACTGGTTGGTAAAATAGAGCCACTTTGGTATGTCAAAGAAATTACTCTTTTACCTTAAAAATAGTACGAAACATGAATTCAGTTTTATATGAAGTTTGTTCTGATCCTCCATCTACGCTCTGTAATGAACTCAGGCAGACTGCATGAACCAAATTAAGCCACTGGTGGTGTGTTAGCAAACAGTGGCCTACACACACCACCCACACACAGATTTATCATCCCCTTGCAGTCAAAGTCCAGTTTTTGAACCAGTGCATTAAATGGAATACTTGGATTTAATTTTTATTTTAAATAACAAACTACTGGTTCCTTTTAATACAAAAGGAGTGTATATAGATATATGCGTACATATATACATACATATATGTGTGTCTTCTGCTGAATTATATTGTTTTTACTTTTTTGTCGACCTGTATTTATATCAATTAATCTAAATACTCTCAGTATAATACAATGCAGTTGATAAAAACTGAACTGAACAGCAAGATATAGACAAGATTTTTTTAAAGCAACTATATAAACAACTGTAAACAAGAACAATGATATATAAACAATATAAACATCCATATAAGAAGACACAATATACAAGGTTTTTACAGTATTCATGACAGACAGACACGACAGACTTCCGTATTTCCCCTCTCCAGTCAACACAAGGTGGCGCCATAGCACCATCACATGCTGATACTACCATTGGCAGCCAAAGGTTGCCATGATGAGTTGAGAGGTTTTGTATTCAGAGTGAAGAACCTCATCACATCCAGGGTTATGTGACCTGGATAAAGTACTGGGCTAAATTACGGTTTTATTTATTTATTTATTTATTTATTTATGTGGCTAAACAGGCTCCGGGAATGTACTTGGAAATGAATTAAGGGAAACTTTATTTATGTTTGTAGTTGGTGGCTCGGTTAGATTTGGCTTTATCTTTTTTAAAACTAATTAAGCGAATTAAAATGAATACTGAAAACCCCATTACTAAAAGTTATGGTTGCACACGGTGGAGGCTAGCGTTGCAGTGGGTGTGTGAGCAGCAGTGTTGCTTTTGTTGTCGTGTGAAAGAGAGGCTGCTGATGGGGAGGGGTGGGAGCGCCGTCGTCATGGTAACAGATTAAAGGAAAAGATATTTCAGATAGCTCTGTTACCACTTTCTGCTGCAGTGGCTTCAAACTACGGATCCAAAGGCAGGGGACATTTCATGCGTTTGTTTGTTTGTTTTGTGCTCTTTTTTTAAAGTTGATACAGCACATGTGGCTATAATTGTAACTTTTTGTTGAATATATTTTTGAAATCACTCATACAGCAGAGCTAACTCTTTCTGTGTGACGATCAGGGAAGCTGGGAGGAGGAGGCGGAGGAGGAGGAGGGGTTG
>NW_023339729.1:7566863-7578641 GCF_004916995.1 Morone saxatilis
ATCAGGGAAGCTGGGAGGAGGAGGAGGAGGAGGAGGGGTTGATGATGGGATGGAGGGGAGGGGGGGGGGCGCTGACGGCAGATGCCTTTGCAGCAGAGGAGCAAGGAGGATGTTAGGGTGTTTGTGGTGCTGCGGGACAAAATGCGGATAGGAGTGAGGTCTAACCTGCCGGTGGATGTAGCTGTTGCAAGAGGAGGGATCTTGTGAGCGAGGACGCCGACCATCCGAACCGCAGTGCCAGGAGGACATTCCCAACTAGTTCAAATAAGATGGATGGGACAACTTGAGTGGTGCACTTCTGCAGGACTGCCTCACTCCTGAAGAAAATGTAGCTACCAGGCTGCTGTCAGCCTTTTCCTAAATGAAACAACTGGGATATTCTGCTGAGATTGATCACCCACAACCTTGGTAACGATGGAAAGTGGAGTTTTTCTTCCCTGCCTGGATCAATTCATGCTGAGCCCACTTGTCACTTGGGTAAGTAATGCAGGAAGCTCTGATTTTCGGCCAGGCGCTGTGACATCAAACCTCTCACCCTGTGTTCTTCCTTGTTATTTAGGTGAAGACGTTCTTGCCACATGATGGGGGCATACACTTTTCTGAATTACTGGATGGAGTCTTCCTGAATGACATAATGACGCAAATGTAAGTCACTTCATGCCAGCTTTGTTCTTGCAGCTTATATTTCATTTGTCACATTCATAATCTGGGTTATGAGCAGTGCCCAGACGGATATTCAGATTAGTAGCCTGTGTTTTGAAGCTGCCGGCTGCCGTAGACTTCATACAGCATCTGCCATTAAGTTTTACTGTGAGGTTTAAAGGGAAAAACTCAGGTGAAATGTCAGTGCATGCACATCATAATCTTTTTTTTAAGAATTAGGTATCCCCCCCCCCCCCTTGTGCCATCTATAGCAGCTACTGATACAGTATCAAGCGTCTCCTAACATTCTTATCCGGGCACCAACAGTACTGGCTTTGTCACTCTGCAGTAATAAAAGGGATCTTTGTAGTCTGCAGCAGTCTTTAAATGCAACTTCCTCATTACTTACAGGTTAGTGTTTCTCAAAAAGAAAATGTTAAAATTAGCATGAACGTTACACCTACTCAACACTGAGGGACACCACAGAGAAGAAAATGACTACAAATGGATCAGATCTGCCAAGACATGAGGGACATCATAGATACTGTCAAGTCGCTACTTAAGAGATTATGATTTGGGTGCCTTATGTTCTGAGGGAATTACCCTCACCCATAAAAAACACTAACTTATGTTCCTCTGGCAGTTGTGTGAAGGATGTCTGCAAACTAACACTTACTTTAGCCTCCCTGTCAGGATGAAATGGCACGTCACGGTAGAGTACTAACTGAAACTGAAGCGTTGCAAAGAAGAGGGTAAAAAACTGATGACCCAATGCACTTGTGGATAATGCTGTCTAGCCAACCCCAAGTCTACAGTATGCATTCATCCCACTTATCCCCCGGAGTCACAATAACCAGCTCTAAATGCAAAACAATGCTGCGACGAGGGGAGGGGAAGAGGCGGGATAATCTCCTGGATTGGGAGACCCTCTGGGATTAGGGCCTTGTTGCTGGTGTTTAGCGGCACTGGGACACAGATGGGAGGGAGGAGGAGGCACAAAAACAGGACAAACAGCACAGAGATAGAGACCTGTGGACTGGTGCTGGGCAGCTAGGCAGCGTCTCTCTGTCTGTCGTCCATTACGTCTTTATGTCTGTCTCTATCTTTCTTCACAGTTGTAAATTTAATTTTACACAACAGCTTTCCTTTCCTGGGCAACAAGGTGTGAGTCTGACCAAAATAGGTCAGACTCACACCTTGTTGCCCCACTGCACAAAGCTCCATTATAACAAGTCAGCTGTAATGTATGACAGTACAACTCAAGAATACAGTAGACCCGTGCCAACAGCCAAAGAATCCAGCTAAAGGGTTTCCTTTCGGGCGGACCACCCCGTTTGGCTCGCAAACAGCCCAGTTTGTTGGATGAAAGGAATGACGTCACCCAGGCTAAAGTTAGGAATGAATAGAGACCTCATACATGTTTTCATGGCGATTCTTGAGCCAAGACTTGTACCAGCTCGCAGTTTCCTCTCACTCCACTCCGCTGACAACCATTTGTTTGTTTGTGATTAGCAGAAGTGTCAAGTAAAACACCTTTATGTTTTGTCCCATCGTCAGAAATCCCTCAGCCACACCTCAGGGTGCAAACAAAGTGAGCAGGGATCCAAGTCAGAGGATCCAGAACCTGAACTTCCTTGTCCAGCAAATCAAGACGTATTATCTGGTGAGTTTTGTTTCTCAGCCATATAATATGTAACGTATCAGAGCCTCGTGCTGCTTAGCTTTCCATCTCTCTACATCGGATTACAATATCTGAACATTTCATTTGGATTTTTACCTCAATTTGCATCATCCATCACGCACACAGTGGCTCGCACATGCGCAGACCAGGTTGTTGGTAGCACTTGTGTCCCAGCAGATCAACTAGTTCTTCTTAAGATGCATGCCCTACATATCCACCATGTACACATCTGTGTAATCAGCACAGCAGCGAGCCACAGTAAGTAAAGCTGCGGTCAGAGCCACAGACAGACAGAGCTTTAGTGTGACACATAAAGTCACAAGATGGGGCAGACACCACTGATGTTGTATCCTGGATTTTCTGACTGTGTCAGCGTGATTAAGGACGATTCAAGCTCAGCTTTCTTCCGTTAAGATCTGTTAAGATCACAAGAAAAGTCATTTCATTGAGGACGGGACAATCGAGTTCTTAAGATTAGCAATGCAAAGGAGTGATGGGTTTATATATTGCTTTGTTTTCCACAGATCAACAGTATCATCAATAGCTTATCTAATTATTGTTTCTAATGTAGTTGCACTTGGTAAACTCAAACGTCAAAATTAATTTATGCTTGCTTCTTTGCTCATATTTAAAGAATTCTTAATCAAGTATACTTTTAGTTAAAGTAAGTGTACTACTTATACATCCTCTCAAAACCAGTCAGTTGAACTATCCTTAAAGGGTCATGGTGGCAGTCACTGGAAAATGGGACTGTTGGATGAGGGCGGACTATAGTACATCAAAGACTAAATGACTCCAGTCAATAGCTTTCCTTGCAAATGGGAATTAGTAATAGTTTCCTGAACTTACAGGGTCACTTATCCTCATTAGGAGCTATTAACAATCACCGTTACCCTCCACACACACCACCATACATACTGTACACACAAACGCAAACCACTTGTATCCTGATACAAGGCTGTACCAAACAGTTTTGGTGGATTTCCCCACTGCGCCAAGGAAACTGGCTCTGTCACCTACCCATTCAGAGCACTCCTCCATTTGTTGGCTATGTTTCTATACATGTGTTTAGGCAGCTGCTATGTGCTGTACATACATACGTCCCTGTCCATTCAAGCACTTTGGCTAGACCTTAAGATGTGTTGTATTGTGCCTTTGTTTCACTTTGGCCTAAAATGCGCTTATCTTCCCTTTTCTCGACCCGTCTCCCTCATCCCTCTGTTTCTCTTTTCTTTGCAGGATAATCTGAGACAATTGATCATGATTCCTTTGCCAAACGTGCTGCTGCTTGGCAGGACTCCTTACTGTGGTATGCTCTTTTAAAAG
Organism: Morone saxatilis; assembly: GCF_004916995.1. NCBI lineage: Eukaryota > Metazoa > Chordata > Actinopteri > Moronidae > Morone > Morone saxatilis. The sequence goes on from NW_023339729.1 coordinate 7,570,513, forward strand.
AACCTCATCTGAAAGTATTCCTCATCTCTCCTCTCTATTGGAGCTGCTAAGTCAGTATGTGGTTGGAAGCATGATTAGTCTGTTTGCTGAGAATCAATGAACTCTGCATTGATTTCCCCATAATTTAGCTAAGATTAGGACATGTGTAATATAGACTTTGTGTCCCTTTTCTGGCTGGTTGAGTTAAAAGATCAAAGAGAGAATTGCAAAATGATTTATGCAATTTATTATTTATTTGAAAAGATATTAAAATAAGCCTGTCAATGAAACTGAACTACTAGTATTAATATAATTGTTAACTGCATTTTTAAAATGGCAACAATGCAAAACAAGTAATGATCTTTGTTTCTAAATAGTGAACAATGAAAATTAGTTAGCATTTTTCCCGAAGCCTTCCCAGCACTGAAAATGGTTACAGTATTTCCTTGCAGACAGACTGCTTTCGCTTGTTCTGTTTTAATTCAATTGCACTCTATCAGTCTGATAACCACAGTGGCTTGTGATGGTGAGGCTTTGGCAAGTGGTGACCCAAATTCACCAGCTCGTACTCGTTTCAACTTAAATCCATGCCAGCAGCCCTCACTGCTTCAATCTGATAAGTTTTCTTCAGATAATGAACTTTTTTTTTTACTCCCCACAGAACAAAGTCTGGAGGAAATGAAGAAACTTTTGCTGCTGCTGTTGGGATGTGCAGTTCAGGTAAACGCTGACTATGGTCATTTGCATGCTGAAAAACCTAAAACAGACTGCATGAGCTGTGGAGATTTAAATCTGTTCACATTTTATGTTCAGTGCGAGAAGAAAGAGGAGTACATCGAGAGGATCCAGACCCTTGACTTTGACACCAAAGCTGCCATAGCTGCACATATTCAGGAGGTACCTGGCTTTATATGACATGAGCTTTAAAATGCCACATCATTGCGTATAGTCAAGCTTGAGTCTGGGACAAATAAAGAATACTTTAGATACACTAGGTTTCACAGGCACTACGTATTCTTTCCCATTGTATTGAATGACTGTCCCTCCCCATGCTTACCAGTTAACCCACAATCAGGAGAACGTGCTGGATCTGCAGTGGTTGGAGTCCAGCGAGCTGCACCCAGATGAGCTGGAGGCCGCAGCGAGGAACATGGCCACGCACCTCCGACATCTGCTGGACCAGAGGAATACGCAGCTAGAGGTACATAAAATTTTATTTCATCATTTATTCTGATTGTTTGAGAGATACATATTAACTGCATGTATTATGTGAATTTGGAAATTTATCCGAACATCTACACAAAGTTGTATTTTTTGGTATAAAGTGTGCATAATAAGACTTGAAAACTGTTTCATTTTTTACAATTCTACTCTGAGTGTGCAGATTTTAAGAGATACATTAGGTACAGAGTCATGTGCTAAAGGTAATCTGTATGTGTCTTTTTTGTAGACTATAGCAGAGCTAATGCAGGAAAAGGAGGGTGTGGTTAGCTTGCTTAATAGCCCCTCCAGCCCGCAGTCCGCCAGCTACTCTCCCAGCTTGCAGCAGCAACAAGCGGGGACTCAGCAACACCTGGCGGTGGAGCTGGCTGACTCTAAGGCCAAGATCAGACGACTTAGACAAGAACTGTGAGTACCAAGTGGACAGACAGACCAAATAGTTTTATTTTATTTACAAAGTATTTAAAATATAAAGGGGTTAAACATAAAAGCATGAGGGGGAAAACTGTATAAAACCTTCCTTGTGACTAAAAGGTTAACATATAGTTTACACTATCAGGAGCAACCATTTTAAATTCATCTTACAGCAAACATGCCAATGCAAAGGAAAACTGGAAAACACACCCAGTGGTGGAAGTTGTCCATTCCCACAGCAAGCGATTGTTGGGTTTAATACTGTTGTTTTAGTATAGTATGAGTTTCTATTCAGGGTGGCTGTTGGTAAAGAGTTAGCTTTTACTCTGGGGAACTGCCAATAGAGAGTGAATGAGAGGCAGAGAGAGAGAAAGAGAGAGAGACATAGTAGAGATGCCCTGGGGAGTTTGGCCCATATTACCGCCTGCTTGGCAGGTTCCATGGCTGTGCACTACCACTGACCCACATTTCCTCTGAATTTCAGCGGATACTGCATGCACAGGCACACACACACACACACACACAAACCCTGATCCGATCAAGACCTCAGTTCCATCTTTCCATCTTCTCTGCTATATTGTCCTCTCTTGTTGGGATGCTCAGATTCACATACTGCTGCCTCTGAGCAAACACAATGTCGCTTAAAGCATCATGTATGGTGGGACTTTGAACTTCTCAATCACCCTGGCTTTTCAGTTTGTTCATATGCATTGATATATCTGATCCTGCATGCATCTGTTTCTCGACAACATGTGGGAGATGAAAACAAAATGGGGTTACGCAGCTTAATGTTGGAAGCTTTATACTATGTGTGTGCAGTGCAAGTTTGTAGCAAAATTAATAATCTACTACATTAAATTATAATTGATTAAATCTGTTCTCTTGCAGTAATGATTGAAAAGGGGAATGTGTGTGTTCTCACAAATATATTTTGCCATTTGCAGCATTTAAATATATATAAAAGTATTACAGAAAAGTAGTAAGTAGTGTACACTAACCAGCCTGCCTGACTGTCTCTCTGCACTGCATATCTGACCGCTACCAGAGAGGAGAAGAGTGAGCAGATGCTGGACTGCAGACATGAGCTGGAGAACATGGAGGCAGAGCTGAAGAGGATCCAGCAGGAGGTTTGAAGAATAGCAAAATAGATTGCAACTCCTTCTGATAGTCACACATAGTAAACCCCTGCCGCTCTGCAGATTATACAGATTATTGCACACCATACTTTGCTGCATAGCAGCGCTTAATGGCAACAAATTTAAACCTCTGAACTCTGACTTTCTGTTTAAGCTTTGTGGCTTAGGTTGGCTGTGTTAGTTAGCATGGTTCATATGTTTCCAACAACCAAACTGGAAATGAAAGTAGTATTCATTGTATTATGGCCACTTTGAGGCAGCAGAAAGAGCTAACACATTGCAACATTGCAGCTTTGCTAGCACATTCGACATGTCATCGTATAAAGTTTATATATGTTACGTGCTAGCAAAGGCTGCCCTATTTACACATCCAGAGGCACAAGCAACACTTAGCATTCGTAATGAGTCATGTCTGTGTACCGATGGAATGTAAAATCAATATTCCACTTTCCTTCAGTTACAATTGATAGTCTCACCAACATCTTAGGGAAAAATATCTGGGCAATCGTCTTCTACCAACAAAAACACACCCACGAGACGGAGAAGAAAGAAAAGAAGAGAGGAGAAGCATATGCGACAGGACATATTTTCAGAAACAGCATTGGATAGGTAGTGGTTCACGAGAAGAACTTTGTTATCAAAGCTGGTTGAGAGGAACTGCTAGAAAGTGTGACAACAGAGAGAATCAACTTGTGATGGATTTACAGTTGCGATCCTCGCGAGACACAGACTAGGTTCTGTCTCAAGTACGAACATGCTAACAAGAGTGAATAACAGTATAACGTTCCAGGTGCGAGCAGTGTCATTCCGTCAGAAGATGAAAAAGCTCCATTCCTCAAGTACTGGTTTGTTGCCATTTCCAAATGATGGGACTAATTAGCTAGGTAGTTATATTAAGTAGTATTCACAATGTAAAAACTGCAAAAGATGCGTGAACAAAAGATTGTAAGAAAAATAATAACAGCTAAAGCATAAGCCTTGCACGCAAGAAATCGACTTCATTGCACTTTATTGTGTTCTTGGAATTCCCTTATACCATTATTCCTGCTGCCTGAGATTGATCTCTAAAAAACTACAAAGCACACAATAAAAAGATGGCTGATTGAAATGCAGAAAATAAGAAATTGCATCAGGATTCGCTGGAGGAAAAGAAAAACCCTATTACTTAATTATTCAATATTTGCCATACGTAAGTTAGGCTCCAGTACAGATCTATTTGGTATACCATCTCGTGAAATTCTATGCACTTAGTGTATGAACTGTTCATGTTAAACTGCCCGTAGACTACTGGCGTACTCATGGCAATCCCCTCTATAATGTTCGACTTAGATGTTAATAAAGCTACATTAAATGAACAAAGAGAGATCCCTCCAAAAGCTGTTATTAGTTGATAATTTTGAGTGTTTATTATTTTAGACTGAGCGACAAATATCAAGCCGATGCCTTATGCAGCAAATTGAGTTGATGACCTCTTTGGTTGTCTCATCAAATATGTCCCTAAAATCTTGTCTCTATTAGACAATCCTGACGGTCATTATTACGCTAAATCCACATCCGTTTAAAAAGCAGAATACCAAACCACAATAAGAAGAGAGAAGAGATCCCCCCGGCAATAAAAATAAGAACTAATCTTATGTAACTTGTTGGGTTACTTGTTAAGCGAAGGTCTAAAAAAAATCAAGAAGAGGAATCAGGGTTAGTTTGTACTTATCTTGCATCTACATGTGCCTAAAAATTAATACATTAAGGGTCCCCAAGCTGTAACAATGCTTCACTACTCCACAAGCCTCTTAGCGCCCTCTCTCTGACCAAAGACTACCCTGCTATGCCTGGTGTCCACCACCTATAATCAACGTCCCTTGCCATTCGAGTAAGGTGTACATCACAAAACTAATGAAAGCTGAATGAAAATACATTTACACATGTCTTTCTGGTGTTTTTCCTCCATGCCATTATATCTTCCCAAAACACTACTGCTTTTTGAACTATTGGCTTTTAAACATTTAACAATAGAAAACAACAATGAAGTGAAGGAATTGTCACTGTGGTGCTGCACAGCATCAAGAAATACGATAATATTACATATTTGAGAACAGACTCAAGAATCCTGTCCTCGCAGTAAAAATGGCCTCGCTACATTTATTCTGAATACCCCCACACACCTCTTTCTGTGGAAAAAGTCCCATCTCATCATTCCATAGTAAGTCGTGGTGCATAGATTTAAATAGGGAGTGCGGCTAGAGAGGACATCTGTTCAAGATCTCTCCATGTGTTAAATGTATTTGTCCGTAATAACAAGTGTAACAGTCACAAGTAAGATAATACGTCCTCTAATCTCCATTCTGTAGTCTGCGAGAAATCTCAACACCTGGGCTGATATTAATATAAACCATACTTTTTATACATCATACTGATAAAATACCTGCCAAATAGCTAATGATATATTCAAATTTGGGTGACGCCTAGTGAGAAACAACACAACAACCAACACTAGAACAGAAGCACAAATTAGGTATCTGCTCAATTCGGCAATAACATTATGATACAGCTCTGTAATTAGTAAGTATGTGACTCATGATCCAAATTCACAATTTATCAGATTTTTACTGTAGTTACTTACATATTATTAAATGTTTGCTAAACAACACTGCTTGCAATCTGTAATCAAATACAATAGGCAAATCAACTTACAACAACGACTAAGTATACAAAATGAAAAGACAAAAAACAAAAGACACAATTACACAACCACATAACGTGACTGCGAATTCCTCTCACTAACAAAGAGAGATCTTAGTGTTATTCAAATCTCCCTCACCTGTATTTCAATTATGTATCATCGTTACGAGAAAAATCAGTATGTCAATTACATGCGGCCAGGAATCCGGAACAGACTGTATACCTATGTGGATCAAAAATATGCAGATTTCGCTAGAAGTCACTGGAGGCAAGATGACCGAATGTGCGCGTCTAAGAGCACAGCAACGGAGGAGGAGAAGTACCAAAAAACGAGATATCACACCAACCCAATGATGCTTTAAGCCGATCAAAGTGCTTCTGTAGGCATGAAGCATCTAGGCAGCTAGTTTTACCACAGAGTAAAGATCGTAGCGCTGGCCATGTTACCCAAAAACAAAGTAAAGGTGTTATACATAAAAGTTAACTTAACGCAATGTACTCTTGTGGTCAAAATCACCGGCCATGTTGAAGAATGGTAGGTTAGTTGGTTGTTATCTTGGCATACGTTTCCTTGAATTTGCTCCTGTGGTCACTATGTGAGTTGATCGTATTTGTAGCTTGTTTGATTTCGACATGTGTTGGTAGCCTGTTGACTTACACGTAATCTACCGATGAAAAAATACTTGATACAAGAGGATATATGTGTGTACAATGGACTACAAAAGCACAGCCCATAGCGACATCTACTAATTGCCAAAACGAGCAGAAGCGAGCCGCGTCGTTTCCCTCGCTTCTGTTTTTGTTTCCACGGAGTTCGTTCCCATGCGTCTGCTACACCCACCTCATTGAAGAACACCATTTATTATCAGGTGCATGTATAAAAACGTATTTTATTTCCGCCAGTGCTTTGAGATCTCTGTCTCAGAGATCGGATTGAGGACGTTCTAATTCGGATGTTTAACTGCCTACAAATAACTATTTCTAATACAACGCGCAATATCTCCTAGAGAGAGTCCTCCCTAAAATCCACAAGAACACACTGTGACTGTTTATGCTTTGTTCACAGAGAGGTCTGGGGTTCCTATTCAAGAAAATTGAACCATTTTTTCCCGGGACAGGCTCCATGTTCACATATTTATCATTGTATCGCATCTCTTGATAGCTTGTAGGACACGTTACAAGTGATATCCCTCCGAATGTTCACTTCCCATATAAGGTGGTCTAAACTCACATGTTTATATTACTCTAAAAACCCAATAGTATACACAAAAAGGAGTTTTCTTATACAACCGGGCAATCTGAGAAGAACACAACAGAAGCCATTAAAAGTGATTTTCAATCAGCCTTGATGCCAGTTACTTTTCATGACTGAATGATCACTATACTCCGAATGAAGGGATATGGTCTGCACATACATGTCTTTGTCAGAAGAAGGGAGCGCTACAAGAGAGCGTCGGTCATAAGAAACAGCGTTAGAACTTTGTTTATACTATGTAAAGCAATGCAACAACACTCAAGGACAGAACTACCCCTGTTCTCCGCTAATCATGACTCTTAAAGTCACAAAGTAAACAAATCTCTGAGATTCTTTATTGTGTCTGGTTGGGATAGCCTGCTTGAGAACGGGACCTGGTGGATTTACCGCTAAACACATGACACCCTCAGGGATTCAGTTCTAGAGAGCAGATTATGCGACTACAGTTATGAGAACTTAAAGGCTATACCAATATAGACTCCGATTTTTCCAGTTATGAGCAAAACCACAAAAACTTAGCTACTAAAAAGCTGTGGAGGATATGCGCTTTCAAATGGTCATAATTTATAATACTACAAATCGAGAGAGATGAGGATCGCGCCATCACGCAGTTAGACAATGAGAACAGTTGCCGAATCAATAAGTGGCAATAAATAAAAGCAATAAATAGAGATGTTCTGTACGGTGTCAGTTATCTACTAGATGCAATCTATAATTTATATAAGGTTATGGCATCTTTCTCCAACAGAGAAACGGATTCCTGATTCATATAGATATATTAAATTTTTCTGCTTCAACAGCCTCCTTTTTTCCTCTTTGCTATCGTTAAAACTGATCAATCTCCAAATACTGTACGGGACGAAGAATAAAGAAAGCATGTCGTTCTGCTGCAGACATTATGTTTATGTTTAATCTTTTGTCACATTTTTGCGGTTTTCTTGTGAGAGATACCTGGACATTTTATACTAGCCAAATTAGCGAGGAAAGTCCGATCTGATGAAGTCAAACATAGAGAGCAGCCATATTTATTTAAGGATGTAACCTTCTTGGCGTTCTCTCTATATATCCACTCTTGTGTTATTTTAAACAGACCTATTTGGAAGCCTTACAAAATATAGCAATCTGATTTTCGTGCGTCTTGTTGCATAGAATTCCATCAGAATTCAACACGAAAAACAACTTTCGGGTGAACATAGACCGATCCAGACGGAAGTATTTGTCCTGTAACCCCGCACTACAAGTCACACCGATCTTGGCCTTGAGAGTCCAGCCCAGCTCCAACCCGCCAGGTGTTGCTTGAGTCCGCCCTTGTGGCTGCTGCAGCTGGGAGAGTAGCTGGCGGACCTGCGGCTGGAAGGGGCTTTTAATGCAAGCCTAACCACACCTCCTTTCCTGCATAGCTTCTGCTATAGTCTACAAAAAAGAAACACATACCAGATGTACCT
>NW_023339729.1:7578666-7608404 GCF_004916995.1 Morone saxatilis
CAGCAGGCACAAAGCAACATTAGCATTCGTACTGAGTCATGTCTGTGTCCACCTGATGAATGTAAATCCAATATTCACTTTCCTTTCAGTTCCAATTTAGTCCTCACCAACATCCTTAGGGAAATATCTGGCTCTTAAGCTGCTAAATGCTCCACCGGCTAGTTGCTAACTATGTCTGTATTCCCTTTGGTGCTGGGCTGATAACGTACAGTGGGTTAATCAAAGCTGCCTGCTAAAAACAGCTGCCTGCCAGAACCTCAAAATGAGGCTGATGAGAGCTGGAGACAGAATCAAAGCAAAAGTAACAGACAGTAAAACCAAATCAATGAGGTGAAAGACACTAAAACAGAGAAGCAGAGTCTGGTGAGTTCCTTTCACAATACAGGTTCCCATGATGTACTGTTAATACATCCTGCATTGATTAATGCGGCTTTAAGTACAAATAATGTAACAAACTAACACTGACATAAAACATATATTTGTGACTTCCAGGACCAAGAATGGTGCTGAGCTTTTACAGTTTAGCTATAAAGTATGCCTCTGTCTGAACCCTCACCAGAACTCCCAGCTGCTAGTAGATGCCCGTGCAGCCCGCACCTACCGCGACGAACTGGATGCCCTGAGAGAAAGAGCCATAAAGGCGGACAAGCTGGAGAGTGAAGTGGGACGTTACAGAGAGCAACTACACAAGATAGAGTTCTACAAGGCCAAAGTGGAGGTTAACTGTCTTATAAACGCTTTACCAGTGATTTTGATTATAGATGCTTGGAGTACTGCAATTCATCAATTACATATTGATTTATTAGATAATAAGGTGTAAAAATGAACAAGAAGGTAAAACATGTAGCTAATGAGCAAACAGGTTTAGTGTGTGGAATATGAAATACATAAATCTAAGAGTTTTTGTGTGTGTGTGTGTGTCTTCAGGAGCTGAAGGAGGATAACAGGGTGCTACAAGAGACCAAAGAGGTGTTAGAGGATCAGTTGGCAGGCTGGAGGGCACGCTCAGATAAAATTCACCAGCTGGAGAAGCAGAGTCTGCTGCTGAAGGCCCGGGTCCACGACATGGAACAGGTCAGACATTGGTACACAAATAGGTGTCTTCTTTGTTATCTTTGTGTTGCCTTCTATTAAACCTCTTCCACAACTGACAACAGAGATCAGTGGCAATGTAATTCAAAACATGTAGAACTCTACTATGGATATCCTCTTTCAGATTTATTAACCTTATAGTCCCTTCAGCAGCTGGACAGAATCTGTTCTAATACCTCTGATACTTTGTGTCTACACTTTAGGAGCGGGAGGCTGATCGGAGGCGGATTGAGGAGCTGCAGGAAGAGAACCTGGCTCTGTGTTTGGCTCAGAGGAGGAGCATGGAGGAGTCCCAGCACCTGGGCTGGGAGTTGGAGCAGCTGTCTAAGACCACTGACAACTCTCAGGGTAAGAGCTGGTGACACAGTAAGATGAAGTAATAGGATAATAAATGTAGGGGTTTGGTTGAAATGGTATGGTAGGTAAGGAAATGGATATGTAAATTATGTGTGTACATCTAACGCATGAGTACTTATTATAAGTATAATAGTAGCCCTTTTTATCTACTTTTTGTATCTATTTTTTATGTCTCTGCATGCTATTAAAATGTATCCTGAAACATGAACTTGACTATTAGGTCATTTACACGATGTACATGGATCAGGTTTCACCAAAACATTTATTTTATTGTAATTGTAAATTGTGATTTACAGATTTATTATGTCAGTAATCTTTTCTTGAAGCTTGATTACTGTATATCAAATTAATGTAACTGACATGAATGTTAAATGTGCAGGTATATTTATTACAAAGTTTAAAAACTTGCTACTGATCCTACAGACATTTGATAGACTGACTGAGCTAAGCTACACTCAACAAACATTGAAACTGTGCACAGACATAATAAAGGTCTCCATGAGTGTCTTAAACTCAGCGCACAGCACCTTTTTTTACAACTAGTACTTCATTCTGTCTGTCTCAAGTCCTCCTTCGGTTAAATGTCATCATGTGTTTGTGTAAAGGCCAGCAGTCCCTGAGCGAGGAGGTGAGTGAGAGGACCCGCAGTCGGATGCTGAAGCTGGAGAAGGAGAACCAAAGTCTCTTAAGGACCATAGAGGATCTCAGAGCTGCCTCTATGAACAACAGCACACAGCCCAAACATAGCCACCACCTTGAGTGTGACCATGTCTGCCAAGTGGTGTGTAGCACCAACAACTGTACCTCGTCAACAGATGAACAAACACAGGAGATGCTTCATGGAGATTCAAACTGCCATCAGCCGCTCCACGCAGAAGAACTGGAGGGAGTTCAGAGTGAGATCCTCCTCACAGATAATACAGACCTTCATATTCAGGAGAAAGGACAGCTAGAGGACAGGAACAGTGGAGATCATTTCAAAGAACAGTCTGATCTGGAAGTCTTGGAAAACAATCACAACAGGCTCCATTGTTTTGTTGGATCACGTGATCGCTCCCCTGGCTCTAGGAGCAGCAGTCCCTGCCATGACAGCATCTTCACAGGTCTGCCAACACGGTCCTCCTACGCCAGCAAGCACACACAGCGGCTAGAGGCCAAGTGCAGGGCCCTGGACACGGTTAATCAGCATCTACAGACTTCCCTTGATAACACCGGTAGGTTCTGTAGATCAAATAAACATTAAAGATCGTAGTGATTCAGTCATACAATTACTGATTTGTCAATTTGTTTAGACCGGAAAGTTCAGCGCCTGCAAGCGGAGGTTCAGGAGCTGGAGGCAGAGAACCAGAGTCTGCAGGCCACTTTAGAGGAACTCCGGATCTCTGCCCGACGCCTGGAGCAACTGGAAACAGAGAAGCAAAGCCTGGAGCAAGAAACCACAGTCCTTGAGAGGGAAAAGAGGCAACTAGAGAAAGAGAATCGACGACTCCGCCAGCAGGTAAGTAGGCTGGTTTTCAAAGGGCAAGGTGTCAGTAAGGTTAGGATCATGTTTGGAAGACTTACACTGTCCTTGAATAAATGTTTCCTTGTTCCATGTTCCTCTGTCTCAGGCTGAAATCCAGGAAGCCAACTTAGACAGCAGCAATGTCTGTATGGCCAGCCTGGAGAGGGAGATGCGTTTTCTTGTAAAGGAGGTTGAGGTGTTAAGGGAAACTGCTGAGAGGGTCAAAGGCCTGGAGGGAGACAACAGAGAACTGACCAAGCAAGCTGCTATCGACCAGAGGACCTTGGCCACCCTCAGAGAGGTGAGGGGAGAAGTCTGTGCTGTCGAGTTTATGCTGACTGAATAAATAATCTGCCCTAACGTTTCACTGATAAAGCTACAGCAGCATTGTGCATGTGTTTCACAGAGCTTCTCAGATTTGACCTTTGATAGATTTTATGATTTGAACAGATGCAAGATCCACAACTCACAAAACAAGTACAAACATTTATTTTGAAAAATGACAGCACGTAAAAATGAATTTAATGTGTTTGCATCACAGTGACAGTAACGTAGTTGCTCAGAAAGCATTCTTCTACTGTAAATGCTACTACCTGCAGATTAACATAAAATGCGCAGATTTACTGCTAATGAAAATTTGGTCATTATCTCCTGGTTAAAACCCCTAGAACATCATTCAAAAAAGGCTTCTCCCAAGCAGTAAAATGAAATGTGTTCTGGAAGTTTAAGTTCCAAAAATAACATTAAATGTCAATAAATGTCTCTTTAAAGATACTATGTAGTGTAATCCAGGTATACTGTCCATTTTTAGGAGCTGGTAAGTGAAAAGCTGAAGACCCAGCAGAGAGGCAATGAACTGGAGAGGCTGGCCCATGAGTTGGAAATGAAGGTCCTGAACCAGGATAGTACACAGCAGGCTGAACAGGAGGCACCAGACAACAGGTGCTTACATACGTTTCATAACATTTGAAGAGAATATTGTGAGAAATGAGGAGTGTTATAAAGCCACAGTTGGTACAAAATTCCGTATTTCCCCTATGCAGCAGGTTCAAGATGCTGGAGTCAGAGTTGGAGTCGTCTCTGAAAAAATCTCTTCAGATTAAAAATGACAAGATGGCAGCTTTGGAGGCTCGTCTGCAGGAATCCTCCAACCTGAACCAGCAGCTGCGCCAGGAGCTTAAGACTGTAAGTCATGTCATAAAATGTACCATTGCAGATCTGTAAGTGACATATTGGCGAAAGAAAGGCATTGTACTTTGTTACAGTGTTTGACACTTTTGACCTCATAGGTGAAACTGAGCTATGAGGCCTTGCAACAGAGGCAGGAGGAAGAGACAGCACTGACTTCCACTCCTCCCAGAGAGACTGGCAGGACAATGAGCGAATGGCTGCGTGAAAGCCAGGAGGCCACCAAGGAACTGCTGAAACTCAAAGACCGTCTCATTGAAGTGGAGAGGAATGTCAGTGGTTGGCCCTTATTAAAGTGGATGAACTATACAGTGACCAATTTATAAAATTATACTGTTTGTTCTTAAATACACTAGCACTTGCTTTTGATGTTGATTTATGCTAATAATAGACCAAACAATGTACTGGTTTTTATGTTCTTCTTCCTCTTGTAAACACATTTTACAATAATTAGAAAAGCCAACATATTGGACAGTTAGTCAAAGTGGTATCAGCATCTTGGCTCTCTCTTCTCTTCTCCACTCCTCTCCCCTCCTCCCCTGTCCAGAATGCGACACTGGAAGCAGAGCGCCAGGCTATGCAGGCCCAGCTGAAGCAGCTGGAGAGTCAGTCTGACAGCCAGCAGGCTCAGATCCTCGCCCTGCAGAGGCAGGCTGCCTCACTGCAGGAGAACAACACAGCCCTGCAGACACACAACGCTAACCTGCAGGTGCCACTAAAACACACACTATTCTCTGTGGTACACCGATAGAGTCCTGTAAGATTGTCAGTAAAGCCTCTGCATCAATATGCATGCAGACATCACACATTGAAAGCATTCATGCTACATTAACTGCCTTTCTTCTCCAGGTGGAGAAGTCCACTCTGAACTCACAGAGTGCCTCCCTCATGGCTCAGAATGCTCAGCTGCAGCAGCAGCAGTCGGGGACAGAGAGCGAGCGAGACAGTGCCATACGGGAACGTGAAGAGCTGCGTGGTGTTCACGAGCAGCTATTACGAGACCACGAGCGGCTTGCAGCTCTGCATGAGCGTCAGGCCATGGAGTTTGAGATCCTGATGGGCAAGCATGGCTGCTTGAAAAATGCACATCGCACACTGGAGCTGGAGCATCGCACACTGCAGGACAGGTTGGGGAAAGGAGAGATATACGGAATGTGGATAAATTATCATGCCATGCGAGGTACCAGCATGTTCATGTATGTGTGTTTTCATGCATGTGTTTGTGTGTCTATTTGGTGGTATCTTTAGGTACAATAGCCTGTTGCAGCAGCGGACCAAGCTAGAGGGCCTTGAGAAAGCCCTGAAGGAGGAGCAGATGAGGATGGCTCTGGAGAAGGAACAGCACAGGACCACTGCCGCTGAATGCTGCAGGCTCCGTAACGAGAAGGACTGGTGAGGAGGCACAAGCCACCGGAGCACATACACACCAATACACACCTAGACTAATGCTTGGACAAACACCACTGTACATCTTTCTTTTTTTAAGGCTGAACCAGACATACCGTCAGCTTCTTAATGACAACGAGCTGCTGACGGCGGATCACAAGCAGCTCAAGAGCCAGCTGAATGAGGCCAAGCTGGAGCACACCTGGCTAGAGGCCGACTTCTCCAAGCTCAAAAAGGAGTTTCAGCAGCTGGACATCACCTCCACAAAGCTCACCAACCAGTGTGAGGTATTGACATGTGGCAGGTTGAGCTGCTGTTGTATTGCATATTACATAATATAATCTTGTAATTTCCTCTTATCCTCCCCACACTCAAACTCTCAGTCAGTGCTACATAGGCTCAGGAAGCTGACTTTATGTATAGCATTGCAATTAATTCCATGATCGTATGTGTTTTGTACACATGCTTACATATGTGCACTTGTGCCCGCTTGCCTGTTTAGTTGCTGAGCCAATTGAAGGGCAACCTGGAGGAAGAGAATCGCCACCTGCTCAGCCAGATCGAGACCCTGATGCTACAGAACCGAACCTTGTTGGAGCAGACTATGGAGAGCAAGGATCTTTTTCACGTCGAAGAGCGACAGTATATGTAAGCAAATGGGTCTAATACTGTGGCAGGATAATGTAGCATTAAATAGGATCTATTGTGTGGATTAACAGCATGTTACAGTAATTTGATAATGAGCTAGCATATTAAACAAACAGCACAAAATGTACTCTATTCAGGACACCAAAATACCACAGTAATCAACAGGAATCCCACAATTATAACTGATGATCCATCTGCCCGTCTCTTTTCAGTGACAAGCTTAATGATTTGAGAAGGCAGAAGGAGAAGTTGGAGGAAAAGATAATGGACCAGTACAAGTTTTATGAGCCATCACCTCCTCGCAGGTAAGTTGTCTATAACAGTGATAAATTATGATTTTTTTCACCATTACTATGGTTAAGTGATCGGTCAATTGTCTGTTTCCACATTCTTTCTTGAAAATATTGAGTCTCAAATTATGTTATTTCAGTTCACCTGCATATTTCACCTGAATTAACTTTTTTAACTCTGTTTTTAGTTTCCACTTCCTGTGGGAAATAAGTCTTTACCTGATAAATGCTCTGCTGTGGTCACCAGATAGTTGCTTTAAATGCCCTGTAGATTACAGAGTCAGATTATAGCTTTTGTATGGGTCCGTCACTATGAGTCACCCATTTCACAGAAACATTGTGTCGTAGCCATTGTTAATATACGTATATTGATAACAGCAGCTTTAAATATACTTTAATCTGAATGGTAGACAAGCATTAACATCCATTGCTAGTCTAGCTCACCTC
Organism: Morone saxatilis; assembly: GCF_004916995.1. Taxonomy (NCBI): domain Eukaryota; kingdom Metazoa; phylum Chordata; class Actinopteri; family Moronidae; genus Morone; species Morone saxatilis. Next base: position 7,585,579 of record NW_023339729.1, read on the forward strand.
TGCATGATTGGTGATTTTTTATTGGTGATGGTGTTGTTTCTCTGTGGACCAGCCCGGCCCCCATCTATGTTACTATATCTACATTATTTGTGTCTCATTCTGTTATGGTTTCTCTTTGCTCTCATATATCTGCCTCTCCACAGACGTGGAAACTGGATCACTCTGAAACTGAAGAAGTTGATTAAATCCAGTAGCCGTGAGCATGGGCCCGACCGCCCACCCACACCCACACACTCGGGTGCTGCTGAGCCACCCCTCTTCTGTCACGACAACAGCTCTTTCATCAGCTCAGATGGGTCTGGAGGCTCAGCTTCCACCTCAGCAGGTGATGCTTTCTCACCCCGACGTAACAGCAGTAAGTATGACCTTCTTCAGTTTACCAGATCATCTCCCATTGACTTGGTGGAATCGGTCTCATCAAAGTACCAATGTCCCCCCTTCACTGCTTCAGCCATAGACCAGGAAGTAAGATCATCATCAGAAGCAAAGCACATAGATCATTCAGGAGTGTGTTCGTGTAAGGTCCAGCCCACAGCCAGAGGACAGAGGGGCGAGGGTGAATCAACAGCCTCAGCTGGTTCATCTGCACATGAAGCTGCATTTGTAGGACAGACATATTTGACAAAACTTCCCCCTACACCTCAGCAGTTTTCAAGGAGAAACAAAAACTCAAAGTGGATTTTAAAGTAAAACTGTTTAAGCACTGTTGTCATGTCTCAGTTTTATTCATTGAAGTTAACAAAAGCTGGAAATGCTGGAGAGAAATTCTCAAAATGGCCCTTTAATTGACCTTTTTACAAACCCTTACACATAAAGAATGAGATCTTAGTAATTCAGAAAAGATAGCATGTCTTTAAAGAAGAAGATCTAGTTCCTCGATGTAATAAATAAATATTGCAAACACATTGTGTTTAAAAGAGAGCATGTGTGTGTGTGTCATGTCCAAAGGGTCATTCTTCCTGATGCATGATGTTTGTGAAATTTCCTCAACAGTCCTCAGTTCCCTGTGTCCTTCTTGTTTGTTAATGCATTTCTTCGCTCCTGCCTTCCTCCCTTCTTTCCCTTGTCTTTTTCTTCCCTTCCTACCTCTCTCCCCCCTTACATCATTCCCCTTATCTGCCTCCCATGTGGCTGCACTTGCTGTTAAATAGCCACTCTGAAAATGTTTCCCCGTATGAGGAACAGGCTGAAGGACAAAGACAAAGTCAAGTCCCTCTTCCGTCGTTCCATGTGTAAGAAAGACTGTGGTCCAGTGTTTACCCTCATCTTGACTGTAGCCTTTTATTTCATTGCTAACTTGATATATATATATATATAATACCGAACCTATGCTTTATTTTATTTGTCACCATCTGCTACATGCCATAACAAAAAAATAACCCTAGTTTGAATAGGATTGTCAGCAAGGATGCTTCCCAGCAGAATAAAATTGGCAGTCATATGTTTGCATTTCACCACACTAACCTAAAATAATTCAATATATTACAGCTTTAAGCATCTGCACCAGTTATTTTCTAGCGAAGTGGCTATATTTGAAGACAATCTGGGGTATTAATAGAGGTCAAAGAAATGCTGCATTGCAGGAGGACACTGGTGCTGCATGAGCTCTTTCCTACCACTACACTGTAAGGAAACATTAACAGTTTAAAACCACAACTTTAGACTGTTGTGTTGTTAATCGAGAAAGCAAACCATCCCTGTCTCCATGTTTCCACGCCACAGAACCTTTAAAAATACCTTTAATCTCCATGACCACATCACCTGTCTGTCCCCCTGCCTCATCCACTCCCCACTTCTTCCACTCCTTGGTCCAACAACGCAGCCCTGAGCAGCTTGGTGTACCCCTCGGCCCTGTTCGAGGAGGAAGGGTCAGAGGCTGATGTGGAGGAGGACAGGAAGAACGCACTGACCTCATCCCTTACCACATCCATTTTGTCCATCCTCCACCTTAATCATCCCACCACTCTACCATCTGGCCACGTCACCACCACCACCACCACTGACACCACCGACACGGTCCCAGATGTTTCTGAGCTTTGGGTGACAGGTAGAGGCATTCATGAGCCACTGTTTTGTTTGATGTCATCTTCAGTAGTTAGACGCTAGAATAATAGTGTAGAGGAGAGTAGAGCAAAGACGGCACTCTCATGTGCTTTTTCTCATTTGAAACATAGAAAGCCAGACGTGTCAACTGCTTGTAACTATTCAGTGAGTTCTCACTTTATGCCCCACAGATAAGGATTCGAATGACAGCGCTGTGCCATCTGGAGTTGAGGACAACGACGAGCTTCAAAATCACGGTAAAGCCCTGTGGATACTCGTTTAGAGGATTCAGCAAGCATACAGATGTATTACCAGCTCAGGAATTAGAGTAAATCCATCAAATTGCAATCATGACCTTGTTTCATATTAATCTCTATGCTGACGCAGAGGCCTTTAGAGAGACTCTGCTGCCCCCTGTTGATCAGTAAGAATATTATTGTATTGTAGCTCTTAATACAAACATCATAATCTCTTTCCAGGGCTGAATGGCGTCCAGAGTCGAGCCCAAAGTGAGAGCAGCGGTGAGTTCAGCCTGAGCCTGGAAAATGAGCCATGGTCAAATGGCAGCAGCCCCATTCAGCAGCCCCCATCACGCCGCTCCTCCTCCTCTTACCAGCCACCCAGCGATACCTCCACCCCCCAACACACAATGAGGCAGATGCAGCACAAGGAGAAAGCTTCTACCATGCCCATCACCAGCAGTCAGAATTCAGCTATCCAGGCTACACCAAAGCAGAAAGATCTTGTGCTCTCTCAGGACTTCTGGCTCACCAGGGGGACGAAGAGCATCCGAAGGGGGTCAAGAGGGAAAGTGATACGTCGTTCGTCAGATTCAGGGGGCGCAGTCAAAATGAACTCAGGGCTTAATGGGATCAATTCAAAACCCAGCTCTAGCAAAGCTGAAACTACCCAGGCCTCAGTTTGTTCCCCTGTCACAGTGCTGTATGTTCAGGGTAAGTCATCTTCAATGTCTGGCTGCCTCAACTGCTTCTCCACCCCTCTGGGGAAAGAGGGGCGACTGAAAGGGTCCAGGTCGCCCAAAAGTCTCCCCCGAGCCAGCAGTGTCATTTCCACAGCAGAGGGATCGTCCCGACGCTCCAGTGTAAACAGCGACTGCAGGGTGATGGTCAAGACTGAACCGCACTCAATCCAGGCTCCAGGAGAGAGCAATAATCAGGAGGCCAGTCAGAAGCAACCAGAGCCAGACGCCAATAACAGTGAGCCTGAGCCCATTCCTCCCGTCAAACCTCCCAGAGACCCAACAGTTGTTGTTCCCACAGACCCCAAAACCCCTGTGCAGGAGTCACTTTTTGGCTCCTCGTTCACTTTCAATTCCGTCTTCTCAAACACGATCTTCAGTGATTCTGTGGTCACAACCACGACTAGTCTGGACGCCCTTGGCAACAACCAGACCTTCCTCTGTCTGAATGCTTCTCTGGTACAAGACTGTCCACTTGAGAGCCAGGAGTCTCCTCCTAACATACCACAAACACTGCTCAGTTTGGAAAATGAGAAGAGTCAAAATGCAGAACATGCAGCTGGGCTGGAGGAGAGGGACAAGCCGCTCACCACTGCATGAAACATCATTGAATATTGTTTTGTTCAAATAAAGCAGGTTTTACTTCTCATCATTGACTGAAGCACACAATTTAAGTCACTGTAATTTAATATGTTTGCATTTTATTCCACTGACTACCTGAGTATACAGTAACCTTAAAAGGTGTAAATAAAAATATGTTTAGATACTTTTGGTTCACACTGCTTTAGTAACATTACCAGCGTTTACAACACATTAATAATGTATATAATGTGTAACAGATCCAGAGATTCACAGTATTATTTTCCCATTCTGGGTCTCTTTTACACAAACTCTGTATAGCCCTACATGTGGATAAGTATCCTTTGTTTTTCTCATTAAAATTAGATCGTGTTGTGTTAACCTTCACTTTACCACACTGACAATCCCGTTATGTATATTTTTGATTGCCAAAACATTTTGTTCTTTTCTGCTGTTTCTATTTATGCCCTGTTACTCGGACAGATTTTAAATTATTATAAGTTGCTGTGTCTGTTAAATAGTTCAGTCTGAGCCTGGGGGACGTTCATACTGTGTAAATGTTGTTTAAAAAAATAGGCTGTGTACCTGACCGCTATTTTCCCTTAAATAAAGAAACCCTCTATGTAAAACGTGTATTTGTGTGGTCATTCTTTTATAACGGCGCCCGCCCAGTGTCCTTATTGGATGACGGCTCAGTCACGTGAGACAATCCGGAAGTGGACCTTTTTCAGCCGAAAAACAAAACATTCGTGGGTGGCGTTGAGTTATTCAATCTGGACTGACGGCACTTAGGTACACTGGAGTGGCTGCTTCGTACAGTGTACCGCATTACTCGACAGTTATACCCGGGCTGTAGCACGATGCTGAGCGCCGCCGCCGCGGAGAGGAACAAGGAGCCCATCCTGGCGGTGCTCCTGGAGAGCGTGAACACCGGGAGACCCCTGCAGGCTCTGGAGATCTCCTCCGGTACCGGCCAACATGTCACACACTTCGCTCAGGCCCTGCGGAATATCATCTGGCAGCCATCAGAGTACGACCGGCAGTCTCTAGCCAGGTAACTACAGGCTGTGTGTATCAGTTCTGTTATAGTCATCATATTACAGCTGGACCTTATACACACTTATAAACTCGGGTGTTTACGGTATCAATAGTTTCTGCGTAGCAAACTTGAAGAAAGGCATTGGCCATTTAACTCAGGTATTACGGTAATGAATTTAATACTACTGGTGCAGGACAGGCACACTGTGCTGGTAAAACCTGTGTTTTGTTGGGGGGGTGTGTGCCCGCATTAACAATAAGGTCTTTGTTCCCATTCTCAGTATAGAAGCGTACAGAGCCCACTACCAGCTGCACAATGTGAAGCCTGCCATCCACCTGGATGCTTCTCTGCCTCACCAGTACTGGGGAGGGATCCCGCCAGAGAGCCTGGATCTGGTAGTCAACATCAACATGATCCACATTTCTCCAGTGGCTTGCACTGAGGTAGGGGCTTATCTAACCCATGGACTCACAACTGCATTACCAGTAGCTTGCATCTTCCCCAGGGCCCTCAGGACCCACGCAGGCTCCAGGTTTAATGTGCGGCGTTTCATTTGTGGGCATTTGATAAATTGCACATTTGTTTAGTAATACCTTATGCAACACTAAAGCACAATATAAACTGAAATGTTAAAGGCCTTACAAGCACCTGCACAGCGGGACCTAGATATTAAAAAAAGAGCCATTATTATTTTGGTGTCTGCTGTAGTTACATGGTGCACATTTGTCAACTAATTTGTAATAACTCATCCATCCAAAAAGTAATTACTAAGTTCCCTCAGCTCATTTTCACTCAGTGCCCCCTAGTGGGTTCATCTTAAGTCAGCTAACATTAGCAAGCAAATGCTACTGGTCATAACAGACCAGGCAAGGCTGTAGCAGCAAAACCTGCGAGTGTATTGGATTGAGCAGGAGTGTTTTTTATTGCTTAAACATTTCACTTTTCATTTCTAAAAGAAAGATTGTGTTATTTATTTTTTCAAAATGTACATAGTCCAGCTTTAAGTGTTGTCCAGTGATCTATTGACTGGTCTTGTTTACATATGGCTGAAATATTGCAGTGTATGCCCCCCAGAGTGAATATACAGTATGACCCTTTTGACTCGTAACTCCTCAGATAATAACTGTGAGCAATTTACACATTTCTACCTCCAGTCTTACAGTCTGTAAAAGAGACCAAGAACAAAAAGGGCTGGAGTCTTTGTCCCTCCTGCCACTCAACCCCCACTGCACGTGATGAATGCGGGTACCTTAAGACATCATTATTTTCTTCCAGGGTTTATTCAAAGGGGCTGGAGCATTGCTGAAGCCGCAAGGTCTTTTACTGACATATGGGGTGAGTGAAAAAACATTTCATCCTCTTACATGATACTTACTATTCATGACATGTTATCAGATATGATCGAATCTAAACATAAAAGGGTGACACTATTATGCTACTTAACATCTTTTGTTGTTACCCACAGCCTTATGCAGTGAATGGTCAGATCACCCCTCAAAGTAATGTTGACTTTGACTACAGCCTACGGCAGAGGTAAGACTCAAAAGCAAAAAACATAGACAGTCAGGAATTTTACTAAGATAACCGAAAGCAGCACTGTATACATAATCATGAAGGTTCACTTGTTGTTGTCATCCATACAAAAGATAATGCACTGTGGGATATATAAAGGCTATATTTTTTCATCTTACAGGAACCCAGAGTGGGGACTTAGGGATATCTCCTTCCTCAATACTATAGCACAAAGAAATGGTTTATTCCTGGAGAAAATAGTAAGTGAACAGCTCATTGGAGTTTTATCCATAAAATGTAAAAAGATAAGAATGTGAACGATTCAGTTCAAAAATATATGACTTTAAATGTTTTCTTTACTAGATGGACATGCCGGCAAACAACAAGTGTCTTCTGTTCAGGAAGGAGAGTTTGGTGTGAAGTATCCTGTTGTTCCGGAGCAGGAGGGTTAAAACGCCTTAACTTACACTTGAAGCTCAGACACATTGCCAACATTTCCAGAACTGTTAATGAATCGTTTCCCCATATTCTATTGTTTAATCAAAACAGAAATAATGTAATCTATTATACACTATGTATTCTTCTGTATTGCACACTTGAGTAAAATGAACAAGGCTCACGTATATGTTGTCTGTGTACTATATTTACCTTGATAAAGCCACCTACTCTTTATTTCTTCATTGAGTTTGCAGAGACTGTCAGTGAAGTTATTTTGTTAAGCTAAGAAGTGATATGCAGAGGGAGATATTTAAGAGACAATGGGCTGTATATTAGATCTTGAAATCAGACATAACAACAAAAGGAAACCTATATAAAACATCTATGCAAATGACTAAAGAGCCAAAAACAAAATAAACACAATACAGTAAAAGAGAAAAACACAATTTAGAGGTATCATACTGCAGGTGTCTATATCTTTATGCATTTTGCATTAACCTGTGTGGCTGCTACTCTGGCTACTATCTTTTTTCAGAATACAAACATATGGAGAAAAAAATAAGAAACATCTATATTTAAACTTATATATAAAGAGCACATCAGCACTGATATTAAAACACATCTGGAATGTAGTACAACCAACCTATGTTGTAACGAATACACATTGTACATACAAATGACTCATAACTTCATTCACATACAGTCATTTAGCATATATGTTTCTTTCAATTTAAAGACTTCTCTTGTTGCAATTCTGATGCTCATCTTCAGTGCTAAAGGTAAAGGTAACCACAGACTCTCTGTGGGCTAGTAAATCTAAGTCCTGAGAGACTTTCACGATGCCTTGCAGGTCTTTTTACCCAGAACCTCACGTAGCTTCTTGAGTCTACGTTCAGTAATGGATCTCACGTAGCTGTCTGTTTGGATGATGGCCATGCCATCCTGCACTACACCCATCACAAGCAAAGGGTTTTCCTCCATGGTGATGTTGGGACAGGGACAGCTCCAGTCTATCTTGGCTATGGTCACCTCGAGGTGTTTGGTATTAAAGAAAGTCAAGCCCATCTTTTCATCTCTCAAGACCTCTTCCAAGCTAAAGTGGGCCAACCCAGAGTCCAGATCCTCCACCAGCTCTGTGAGCCGCCCCACAATAGCAAAGTCACTCCGGCATAAGCTGGGCACCATTTTCCCCTTAACTCGACAGGTTTTACAAGGTTTCCTTTTGGGTTGTGGGCAGTTTGCCTCACACTCATTCTTGGTGCTGAAGCTGTTGGCATTCCCATGGCAGCCGCCATAGGCAAAGGCTTGGCACTGTTTCATGAGAGAATTCCAGGCCCAACGTGGCTCCCAAGCTTTGCAGGGGCCTTGGACAGCAGGCAGGGAGCAGATGCCCGTCCCCTCTCTCTGACAGGAGGCCTTGCACTCCTCATAAGTCTCGAATCGGTTGCGGCTGTCCTCACATCCACCGTTGCTAAAGGCCATGCAGGAGCCAAGCTTGCTGTCATAGTACCAGTCCACGTGGCGCTCACCACTGCACACTTTCAGGTCTACTTCAGCCAGGCAGTCTGCTGGTGAGAAAGGCCGCCCCATGGGCATCTCAGGATCCTCAGAGAAATCATCATCAGCCCGGCGGATGACAGACAGGGGGTAGTCAGCTCGAAGAACTCCTGCAGAATTCCGTGCGATGCAGGTGTAGATACCTGTATCCCAAACCTGGGCGTTGTAAATGACAAGCTGACCGATGTTGGTGATAACCACGTTGCCGTACATCTGGTCAGGCCTCATAACCAGGTGCTCACGTCTTTCACTCTGTTTCTCCCATGTTACATCAGGTCTGGGGACTCCAATAACGTCACAGTGGAAGCTGATTGTGCCTCCGACATAGATGGACTGGTGGTGAGGGTTGGAGTACAGCGTGGGGGGCATGGGGTCCTCCTGGGAGGATGTCGGGGTGGGGTTAGCTGTAGTGTCCTGAGGCAGGGGACTGGTGTGGGGCCCAGCCAGGAAGAAGCGACAGGTGACCACAGTTAAAGTCACCCCACGGATGCAGGCCTCCGCGTCCATGTAGCAGCGGTTAAAGTAGGTGAGGCCATCTGAAGCACAGGTGAAGTTGGGCTCTTTCTCACAGCGGTCCTGGCACTTGCAGATGGGCTGTCCATCCCAGATGTCACAGATCGCCCCCTGCTGGCTGCAGATAAAGCCCTCACAGGTAGCTGTAGAGGTGGGGGCATCACTTCCTTTTCCTCCACCCTGCCCATCTGGCTGGGCAGAGGTGCCATCAGAGAAACGTGCAGCCACACAGCTGTTGAGGCCACACACGTTGGTGCAGCATTTCTCAAAGTCAGCACAGTCCTGCAAAGACAAAAAGAGCATTTATGGAAGCAAATTTAAACGGACAAATCCTAAAACTCTAATGGGGATAAGAGAAATAGCACCACCTCATCGACGTTGCATTCCCTCTCGCAGGTGCTTTGCGCATCAACCCACAGATTGGAATTCAGCTTGTTGGGACAAAATCCTTCGTGTTCAACTTTGGGTCCTGCCACACTTGCACACAAAGAAAGTTCGGGTAATTCGGAAACCAAGAGCATGAACAAATACGCACGTATCCATCCTAACTGTGGTTTATTTGAGTTGGGTGCATTATGCCAACATTTATCCTTTATACATCTATCCTCCAAAAGTTGTAGAGGGATTTTATACATTATTGCTGTTTTGCATGAGTCGCCCACCGGATAAATCCATTCCTCCGTTAGGTCTTTCGGAATAAGTGTGATGTTGATTTTCAAATGTGGTCGTCCGTTCCGTGCGTAAACATGGTGGAAATCAATTTACTGCGCGCAGAGAGGAGAGCTGAATCAATCCAAAAGGCCAAGACGAGTTCCCATATACGCTGGACATTCACTGAACAAAATATATCCCAGAAAAAGCGGTTAGAAGGTGCAGTTGGCTCGCATGAAATATTCGCCTTGATAATCAAAACAAAACTCGTGCAACAGTGGGCAAAACTCTCATTCAGGTCGATTTCGTCGAACAGCGAAATAAGCGAACGAAGCCGCACAATGAGAGAGAAAGACGCAACATCAGCCTTTCAGAGTGTGAATGGAGGTGGAAAGGGCAGCCCCTCTGACCGCCCCCATGGTCGTCCAGTGTCTGAAACTCTTATGAAGCAGCACCGTGCGCTAAGCAACTGGACAAACATTGTAAAAACATCAAAGAAAGCGTGGGGCCGTGGTGGCAAGCTGTCCCAACAACCGTGCGCACGGAGCTACACATTCCGGTGAGAAATCCAACGTTAAATGCGCCCAGACAGCATTTATAGAGGTGTCATTCATAAATAGGGCAATAGTCTTGTTTCCTCGCTAAGCGCAGTTGTGGCTGTTGCTAAGAGTTGTATCTCCAGCTTCTGATGACATATTTCCAGATGTTTTACGCAATACTAACTTGTGCAGACACTAGCTTTCTTGCGCAAATCAAAGTGCAAACTGTTAAAAGTCGCCTGGAGCGCCGAGGCGGAAAGCGTGAAACCCAAACACGGGGCGTGTCGCATCGTGTCTAGCAAAACATGTTGTTTACGTCCTTCTTGTCTAGACGTCGGTCAATTTACCACCGTCCCTCATTCACACGGAGCTCAGAGATGCCACGGTCAGGTGGGAAGGCGTAAAGCGCCACATTTTCAATAGTGTGCGTCTCATCTTTGTCCCGGCGCAGCCCCGAGGCGATGAGAAGCAGCACCCCACATCTTTTCACTGGGGGTGACCCTGCAACCTTTGGGTGACTTTTGACCGCGCTGCATTCATGCGCTGCAGCGATGTGCCGGTTATCCAAAAGTGGCCAATACCGAGAGAGCAGCTAATCAATTCAGCACCCCCCTCCGCCCCCACCGGGTTTTATTGCACTCGGGCACCGGCGGGCCCGGACGGAACAAAGGGTACAAAAAAATATTCCCACAATTCCCATAATGACCTTGATAAATGTTTGAATGACAAATCACTGCAGCGCACAAGTTGACAAGAACACAAAGCAACCTTGTAGTTTTACCCTTTATTTTGATGGGTGACTGTTTTCAATGGAGACAAATTATAATCAATCCCGTATCCAAACCTTTAGAGACACAGCTCTGAGAGCAACAATCAGAATCCAACGTTTACATATAGTGCTTTAAATGTTCACTCCACAGTTCTGTTAGCCTATGGTACTGGTCTCAATACACCACATGAAACAGGCGCCAGTAGAAAACATGCACCACATTTTTTTTATGCCCTGGATGACCTTATCACAGACACATAGGCAGGACACTGGGAATGTTGAAGTGGAAATACAGCACAATCAGAGGTGGAAAGAAAACACCAGAATATAAGTATTTGTGTAGATCTTTCAATTATTAAAAGAATAAAAAAAAGGTAGCTCTGATTAAATAAACAAGACTTTCTGAGCTCTTTCTGCAGTCTTCAAGTTCATCTGACATTCTTGCATCGTTAACCCAAAGTCCAGAATACATTTCTAACTCCTCCTATCAAACAGGGGTTCTTTAGAAGGTTTGGAAAATAATAATTAACTTCAGCAGCAAAAGTACAAATACTGAACCAAGAGGCGACGCTCATATAATATCAAATATTACAGTAACACATATGACTTTCCACCTCTGATTCTTACAGTCCGACATATTACCATATGACCACGGGAAAGTAGCAGATGATTATTGTCTTACATTCATAAATACATAGCATATACATAAAATATCCAAAAAGCAATCGAATGAAAATATTCCTCTCAACAACCAAGAGACGATTGCGGCACTTCCTGAAGGCAAAATGCCACAACTGAGCAAACAATCTGTACATCTGCGTTTGTACAAGGTTTCCTCATCAGCACCGAGCGATCTCTGAATTGCTCCAAGAGTTGACAGATTTAAACTGATCATGCTGTTGGTGGTTTAAACCAATTAAAGCAATGATACGACTGAGGAGATTCGATTTAGAGGCAAAAATGGCCTGAGAAAGTCAACAGACGTTCATACCAATGACTGATGGAGATGGAGGGGGAATTCATTTGAGCTGGAATTTAGCGGCACCACAGGAAGTCTTCAAAACAAGACAACTTGGCTCAACTTTGCCGGACAGTTTCACAGATTAAGAAGTGCTAGACTAAGATGGTTTTTCAATGGATAACTCTCTTACATCTAGTACTAGTCTGTCTTGTGACAGTCAATTTAAGCCAATGTTAATTAAAAACGTAACTAATCTGAGTTTTAAATAAGTAGCTCAGCACCCTTGATACTGCAAAGGGAACTGTCTACAATAGACAAAGGGCATAAGACACACAAAGAAGTTGGACACCAAAGCAGGTCCCCCAAAACATTCAGGACAAAACAAGCAGAAGAAGTTCCCCTCCAGGATTAATTACCAAACACAGACCAAAACAACTAGCACATAGAGTATATTTACAACTTCATGTCCAACTTTAAATACAACAAACAATCCTTTTCCAAATAAAAGACAGCTAACGTCCCTCCACTCGTTTGTAGTGTTAACAGGAGAGTGATAATCCTTGATTCACATCTGTTGGTCCCAGGAAAATCTTGTTCTACTTGTTCACAGTGGACCTCTGCAGTAAGAGAACACGGGTAAACGGACATCCACAAGATGGCACCAGCAAGCGCAAAGACAACAGAAACCAATCCACCAGACGGTTCCCAAAGGTCAATGTTAGTTCACAGCTATATCCGCTCCTGGTGAAGACTGCGGGTAGCTCTCCATGCTCGTCTGTGGCCCTGTGACCTCTTGGAGCAACAACATTATTAATACTGGCCCTTTGGAGGCAACCATTAGTCTGCTCCTTCACTATGAAATCTTACAGTTCCCCTTAGAGGACGACGACGAGTTCTTTGGGGGACTCTGTGGAGGCCTGAAGGACTTTGAGCGTTTCAGACTGTTGGCTTTGCTCCCGCCGCTGCTTCCACCTGAAGCTGCGCTGTTGGCCACTGAGTAGGAGCGTCCGTGCATCATAACTGCGTTCATGCCGTTGGCCATCGAGAAAGACTTGAGGTGGGACTTGATGGCCACAGGGAGGGGCAGTTTGTCGATAAGGTGCACCGGCGTGCAGGAGACGATCGAACGGCAGCACAGATCTTGGAGGCTGAAGACTGTGGAACAAGAAAAGAGAATATGGATGTTACGACTGGATGTCATGACAGATACTCCAGTAAGTTTGCAACACTCTTCAATACATCTGTTCAGTGTGTCCACACACTGTGCTACATTGAGGCCAGGCTGATGCTGATATACAGATTTTCATCCACACAAATTTGTTACTGCTTGCACTAAACTTGTTTTTTTTAATGCCGGTATCTATATTTAAGCTTTATTTTCTTAACTCTGTCTATTGTCTCTTTTTTTACAGTCCCTTCTAAAGTTGTTCAACAATAAATTTTGAAATCTTACATTTACGCACCTGTTTGTCTAATAACAAGATATCTAAAATAATGATGGATACATTTAAAAGATTTGTAAATAACTTGATTTTGGCAGTGATGTGGTAGTTTCCCCATGTGGCCAAATAGTTACAGAGTCTGCATCTTTGTGAGTTTGCCATTTCTATTGGGACTGATACATACTGATTACAGATGGGTGACAAATTGAAGGGAAAAACCACAATAAATGAAACATAATGAATGCAGATGCTTCCATGGGTCCACTGCATGGTACAGTTAAGCAATTAACATCCAATTATGCTCTATGACATATATTAAATGCTGAGCAGGTCCAGTTGATTTATATATCAATATTATAGTAGGGTTGCAGTAAATAACCCTCTTCTTACAAATATGAATGCATGTTTGAGAGTTAAGTGACAAACCATACAGGCTCTGATCTACAGACATATGGAAAAAAAGTGGTCACATGAGTCAGCCTTCACCATATTCTCAACAAGTGCGAGAATATGCATGTGCATATCTGAGAATGGTACAGACCTGAATGCTTGACCCCTACAGTGAGGGGATCCAGTGGCTCTGTTGTGTAGTGGGGGACATTTTGCGAGACTACCTGGTTAACCATAGCGTTCCTAGCTAGAGACACTCAGGACTAGTAGCCACCGCTATTGAGAACTTTGGACCAGCGAGTTAGCGCTCTCCACCACCATCATCAAAACACCAAATGAGTGAATATCTTTAGGAAGAATGGTGTTCCTCTCTCCAGAGAATCAATGCCAAGAGACATTCAAGCTGTTCTGGCGGTGCATGGTGGCCCAAGACCTTATTAAGACACTTGTTGTTTTTTACTTTAATTTCTCACCCAAATGTATTCATTCAAGAGCAGTGTGTCTTTTCAGAAATAATGTCCAGATTACTCTGGATAATCCACAGACCTTGCATTGAATGGCGTGCACTGGAACTACTTTCTACCAAAGAAATAGTACCAATGAACAACAGTTGACAGCGAGGACTGTGGATTACTACTACACTGTAACTTACTACTAACTGGGAATTCTCAATGCTTTTGAGTTTTTCACATTTAAGTCAGTTCAATTATATTTGTGTAGCGCCAAATCACAACAGAAGTTATCTCAGGATACTTTCGAGCAGGTCAATACTGTACACATTAAAATATATATTTTTTTTAAAACATACATTCCTCATCTGACAGAATTGGATTGCTAAAACAATCAACCAGCTCACCTCTGTTGGGCCTCCAGAATTTCTCCATCCCGTGTCTCATCAGCACGATGCGTGAAAGTTCCGTGAAGGATTCGATGACATTGAAGTTGCAGAGCGGACTGACCTCAAAGAAAGTCATGCTGTTCTTTTCTGCGTAAGCCCTGGCCTGTTCTGTTGGCACCTGCCGCTTGAAAGCCAGGTGAAGCCGGTTGCCCACCAGGATCCTGGGCACACCCGGGGCATGCTGGAGGAAATAAACAACATTGTTGCTGTATTTATTGAGGTAATATTACCCAATTCTGTTAAATCTCTTAAACAAGATTTCCAACAGCTATTCTACATCTCTCATTTTTAGTTGCACTGACAGACAACGGTCTTTATCATGGGTGGAAGGATACAGACCCTGCCCATGCAATTCCAGTATTTATTTATTTCTTTAACATGTGATCTGTTAATAATATAACCAAACATGACCAACACAGCTGCCATGATAATTGGTCTACCCACACCCAACCTCAATAGCACAGGACATCACACAATGAATGTGTACCGTTGTCTTTGTCATTGTATGCTGTTTGTTGTTTGATATGTACAGCACCATGAAAAATAACTCTTCCCTTGGGGACGATAACAGTCCAAAGTCTAAGTCTTTGTCAGCTACAATTGGGTTGAATGGGATTACCTCGTCAATTTCCCGGATCCAGCGGTCTATGCCATCAAACGACCAGCCGTTGGTGATGTCATACACGAGCAGGATGCCCTGTGGAAGGAAAGCCAAACATGTTGACATGTATACATTATTACAAAATGAAGGAAAACACCAAAGTGGCTCTAGAAAGTTCTCACCTGTGCTCCACGAGAGTAGGACCGGAAGATGGTGCAGAATCTGCCCTGCCCTGATGTGTCCCTGTTGAAGACAGACACACAAACACAAGCATTGTAGTAGACAATATACAATAACTGCAGGCACTGTTAACCTGATCAACAGCTAAAAACACTTACCATAACTCTAATTTTACTCTTCTCCCATCCAGCAGAATTGTGGTGGTCTTGTAATCAATCCCTGCAGGTCACACACGATCAACACAAAGTTAGCCAATGTTGGATATGGGCCTTTTAATTCACTTCTAAACAACATCAGAAAGAGTTACTCACCACTGCTGTAGGCATAGGGAGACTCCACTGATCCGTCTTGCAAACTGTCCAAGATTTCTCCCTTTCCGACATCGCTGTCTCCCACCAAAAGAAATTTCAGGAGATAATCGTAACTCTTGACAGGACTACTCTGGGTGCCCATCATCCCACGCATTGGATCCGGTTCAGAGAGAGCTTTATCAGCTCGCCAGACGTCCACTGTTCGGGGCAAGGGACAACCACACGGTCCCCAACAGTGGGAGCTAAAGGCAGGCGAACGCCGTTTAACGTTAGCTAAGCAGTTAGCTGAACATTACCCAAGATTTACATAAACTGTGTTGTTTTCAACGTCTAACAAATACAACTGCTTTCTGAATCAGGTGGACTATGTCAAACAAACCGGTGCTGCGTTACTAGCACTGGAAGGGGAGTCCAGCCTGAGTGGATGTAACATTAATGTTCACATTAATAATCAAAACAACCGTAGCTAGCTGTTAGCTTGTTAGCTTGCTAGCTACCACAGACGATGATAACGCATTCTTGCACAGAGGATACACTGTAAAGGCTAGGCTGTTTAGTCCTACTTAAAACGATACTCTATCAAACCAAATACGATTGTTGCACTTTGTTTATAAAACATTTAAAAAAGGCCGACGAGGGACATTCAGCTTCCGACACAACGTCTGGACAAGTTGACTGTGTTGGAACTTCCTGGTATTGACATCATTAGCTGCGTAACATCCGGGTAAGATTTAAAAAGTAAAAGAAACAGAAAACGTTGCTTTCACAACTTATTTACTTACTTTACTTGCCAGGTTTTATATTCATTAGGCTAGCTCAAGTTTTCGAAATTACCCCATCTTTTGAATAAGGAAATTATATCGAGATCATTACAGGACATGTATACCAGGGTTGGGAGGGTTACTTTCAAAATGCACCACAAATGCAAAAAAATTACATTATTTTTAACACCAAAAATGTGTATTATAAAAGAATATGTTCTAAAATTGTAATCCTGCGGTATATCCCCATTATCAATGGATACCAGTTACCTCTTGTATCCTGATTACGTAACTCGGTTACAGCCTGACGTATACATATAATTATTCTGCTCTGGGAATTATTTTAAAAGATTTTAGGTAAGATAACTATGCCCTTTGCACCTTTTTTAGCTTGACTTTTTTAGTTTTATTGCAATTTTGCAATTTTGTCCAGTTTCATGTGTAATACGAATACAAGGTACTGTATTTTTATGTAATGATATTGATTTTGCAATTGTCTTGGTTCTTAACCCTTTTTCAATGTAACACGTTTAATTAAAATCTTGGGGGAAATGCTCTCATTTCTGACTGATTTCATTTATACTTTATTTTCCACATCATACCACTGAATTGGAATGGACAAGGAAATGTCACATTATGAAATACTTTACAGACCCACATGGTGTATGACAGATACTGACAAAGGTATAGCCTGTTAAGGATGATTTATTATTGGTCACCTCTCATTGGTTGTTCTTGATTGGCAGCAGCTGTATGAAGTTTCTTGATTGAAGACTACAAAAGCCAAGTGAAACACGACCACCACCACTCAACCTTTGGGCAAGGGGTGAACTTCAATGGGAGGCAGCTGCTGGAGTAAAAACAAAAAAAATGGCGCTGATACATGCTGGGCTTTTATTATTGCTGTTTGGTTCTGCCTATACTTATCAGTTTAGAGGTGGTGCTGAGTATGGCCTGTTTGTGCAAAATCCCGAATTAGAGTGGGAGAGAATGGAGACAGTGATAGGTGATGAAATGGAGCGAGCCCCTGCACCTGAAACCAAATCCTGGAGGAAAACATCAGGTAGTGAATCTTCAACACGTAAAGCCAAGGGGGTTCCTCAGTATAGGATTGTCTCAGCCTCCCAGGACCACAAAGAGGTTTTCAAGCCAGAAAAGGGTTTCAGACCCCTCCCTAACTCGGTCATAAATATGTTATTTGGGAGTCTTACCGCTACTGGTGTAACTGGAACATCTGCAACAACAGTAGCAACAACCAGTCCAAAGCTGATTGAAATCCTGTGCCATGTTGATAGAATGTATGTAAGAGTCAGGAGAGAAGTCTTCAAGACTAGGAATGCATGGGAATATTTGAAACTAGGCACCTGTCCTGTTAAAGCAAGTACCAAAGACCATTACTATCTTCTGTCCCTTCTGGAAGATGACTGTGGATTCCAGAAAGAGGTTGGTAAAGGTGTTATTTCTTTATTCTAAATTAGTATTCTGCTTCATTCTGAGTGCTACTACAACAAATGTTTGTTTTTAGAGTAGTGTAGATATGAGAACCATTCGCATTGTGCTCCACTACAAGCCAACTGGTCCAGTCCTAAGGGAGAAGTCATTTGATGTTCCGCTGCAGTGTAAATTTCCCAGGTGAGATTTTTAATGTCTTTATTTTTGGCCAGACTGTAGTGTTTTAAGATAACATTAAATGCAGGTAGTGAAAAACAAATGAGTCTAAACTATTTTCATGTTAATGATTTAGCAACACTTGGCATAGTTAGGCCAAAAATCAATGATTGCTGTCCTCCAATTTTGTATTAACACAAGTTTTCACTGTTAACAGGTTCTTTCACTCCTTTAAAGTTGGCTTCTATCCCAAACTAGAAGGAGGCACAGTTTTCAAAGCACTCAAACCAAAAGGTTTCACTATAACTCCTCAAGATGGTATGTGTTTTTTTGTTTTTTGGGCCAGTGTTTCAGCACAAGGCTTTCCCACAAGATTTTCTGACACAAAGGAAATTGAGCCCTAAGATGAATGGCAGACAGCAGCAGGCCTTTAAAAATGTCTTCTTCATAACTTGGAAACTCATGAGGATATCTAAAAAGCTTACAGTAATTTGCTAGATATCTATGGTGAACACTAAATATTGTACAAAATCCTTGGACTCAATTGCTTAACAAGGTGGAAAATGGCAGATAAATTTAGCCAAAGGGAAAGATTACTGAGGTGGTATAAATTGGCTTGTGAGACAAAGACTTTGTTGGACTTGAGCTTCATTTGAGCTCAACACACCTGTAAATCAAAGCTGGAGACGGACTCTTTACCTCATGCAAATTTTATTAACCTTTTTTTAATGCCACATAGCAATATCTATCTTAAGCATTTGAACATGTACTAAAAATACTAGGTAAGGATGCAATACTACAGCAAGTATTCACTGCAAGTTTTACATGTTTGTTTTCTGTAACTTAATCCCTTAAATAAAAGTGTACAATAGATTAAGACTGTTCAATGGCAGACGTCCTTTTCCACAGCCTCAGGGAATAAAATCGTTGGTGCCAAAACCTACACCTTGGGCCAGCCAATGTACTTTGAGGCAAAGCAAGCAGAAAGCACTGCAGGTTCTGGAGCAAAGAGGATCTACATTAACAAGTGCTTTATGACAGCCTCCCAAAACCCCAACTCCAATCCTAAATATACAGTCATTGACAACCAAGGGTAAGATTCCATCTTTTCAGAAATAAGATGGGTGTGTAACTTGGTGGTTGGAGGTAAATGTGTATTTCTCAAATTGCAGCTGTATGATTGATGGTGTTGTGACTGACCAGTCAAAGTTCATTACTGATTCCTCAAAGATGACCCAGAAATTCAGTGTGGGTGCCTTGATTTTCCAAGACAACATTTCTACTTCGTCCTCATCACAGGTACGGTAAAGAGCAAATGGCACGATACATTTTCCATTTTAAAAGTATAATAACTGAAACCTAATGTATTTCAGCAACTCTACATGCACTGTGAAGTCTCTATGGGGATACTTACTCCAACTCAGAGTTCAAAGGCTTGCAATTATGATCCAGCTACCAAAAAGTGAGTTTGGTTAACGTAAAAGTCACTTTGAAAGTCTTGTAGATGAGATGTTTTGTGTACTTGACTGCTGAACAAAAACTAAAGCTTTTGTTCAACACTTGCTTGTATTGAGTATGGCATTGATCTGTTTGTCTATCACAAAGCTTGTCAAATGGCATTTCAAGATCTGACCACCTTGCTTATGGTTTAGGTGGAAGGAGCTATATGGTGATGACTCTGTTTGCGCCTGCTGTGACTCCACCTGCCCCTCTGCACAGCCAAAGGGTAATGTTTCCTTTTTTAAGTTAACACATTATGGGAGAAGTACCATTAGTATGAAATACAGTAGCCTTATACATAATCCTCAAATTGGCATAAAGCATAACTTGAGTGTGAGTCAACTTGAGAAGCATTTTTGCCGTCTTGTACTGTCAAAATAAACACCTAATCCCTTATTTGGTCTGGTAATCTTGCTGAATCTTAAGGTGCTAAATGACTCCCTTGATGCTTCTCTTTGGAATTGATCATGTCCTATTTCAACAGCTTCTAGAGATATAACCTCCAGTCACTCTTGGAAGGTGGATTTGAGCTGGAAGGACAGATATGCAGCAGTGGACCCTTGGATGAAATCCTACAATGCTGACACGTTCAGTTTGGAGGACCCTGACATGGCTGAGCATGAAGACTTCCTAAAGTACTGGGAGCATGATTACTAAAAGCACTCATGTGGGAATGATACAACATTTTAAATAAAACCCTTTGTACTTTGTTTCTATTGGCTTTTTTTTTTTTTTTTAAAATGAAACTGCTATTGTCAATACACGTAACATAGTCATGTATCAGCATGTGTGCATTTCTAAGCATTTCCTGGAAATGTGTTACAGCATTTCTGTAGATACAGTGGTGTACCACAAGGGGATGGAAGAGATTCACAGCCTTTACTTGAGTGAATTCAGCAGGGAGCTCAATAACCTTCTGAGTTAAAGGGTCCCCAATTAGAACATGGTGCAGCAGCTTTTTCTCAAGGCTTTCTTCCATCAAGGCCATTAAGTCTCGTAATCTATAAGCCAGAAGGTTTGGTTTCCACTGTGATAGGTCTTTGGTCAAAAGCAAATGCATTAGTGCAGTTTTGAAATGAACACCCTTGAGAGCACTTCTTTCTGATAGTGCTGTCTGTCTCTTGAGAAGGAAATGTGCAATTTCAAGAGTTTGACTGTGGCATGAGTCATCAGGCATATGTTTAGAGATGTGATCTAAGAAACGATCTTCATAGTTGGTCAGGTTGAGAGTCCAGAAAGTATCCAAGTTGTTTGGGGAGCAAGGAGTAACAAAGAAATGAGCATCAGTGTTGAATTTAACCACAGGGTTCATACTAAAGTGAATCTTTTTCCCAGATCGGAATCTAACTACTAAAGCACCTGGAGCAGCAATGTAGGGAATGTTTAACTCAAACTCATACTTGTGTGAGATCAGTGCCCACGCTTGTTTGATGGTGCTTTGAAACCATCTGGTAACCTGTGATTGTGACAGAAATAGGGAGTTCTTCATGCAAAGAAGGTCATCACAAACATCAGTAATTTTCGTCTTTACTTTCTCAGTCTCACAATGGAGCAGGCAAACCATATCATCTGCGTCAGTAGACTGACAGGGGCAGCCATTTGGGATTTTCTTATTTTCCACCAGTTTTATTTGACCACAGACCTGCATATCTGGAAGCAGATCACTCGCCTGGTTGTTACAGAGCAGACACTGAAAACTATACGGATCAGGTGGGGTAAAGGGGACGATGATATCACACAGGTCCGCCATCTGAAAGTCCTTAATCACCATACCACCATTTCTATCACAGACAGTCCTCATGGCATCCAGTAGATCATTTACAAACCCCTCCAAAAACCCACTCCACTTATTGGATGAGACTTGAATACATTTAGAATGAAATCGCTGCAGAGTGTTGCTGTCTGGTAAAGGCACTTCAGCAGCAGTGGAGGTCACTGGGAAGGCCCTGGTGTCTTCTTGTTTCATTTGAGAATTGTTCCCTAGATATTTCCTGAAGAAGCGGATCATGGAAATGATGGAGAGTGTGTTCCATATGTACCAGAGGAAATCTGTCTCCCAATCAGCGACGGCCTTCTCTGAAGTTTCGTTTTCTGATGTCTTGGTGTGAAGGTGTGACAGAGGTGATTCTTGTTCTTTGGGGCTAAACACTTCCTTCTCTTCAGGCTTTTCATGTTGTTCCTGTGTTCTGCTTGAGTCTCTCAAAGAGTCATTAGGCTGGATGTCTTCTTCTTTTTGCTTGTGGTCAGTTTGTGAATTCTTCAGCGCAGTCTCAGGGTCACTTTTGGAGTTATGTAGATCGGAATTTGCCATAAAATGTCCCCCAGTCACATCTTCTGACATTTTATCTTTTTCAATAAAATGTTGATCAGATTGTTTTTGTTCCTTGGGGATGTTTTTTATGTCATCCAAAGGCCCCCCATTGTCGGTATGTGTCATTTCGTCACTGACAGGTGCCATTATGTTGTCCAGTTTATGGCCTCCTCTCAGCAACCTCTCTTCATGCTTTTGCATGCCCACTTTAATGATATCCCATTCCTCAATCCCATAGTCATCCCTCAGATGCGTAAGAAAACTCAGA
Source organism: Morone saxatilis (assembly GCF_004916995.1). Lineage (NCBI taxonomy): Eukaryota > Metazoa > Chordata > Actinopteri > Moronidae > Morone > Morone saxatilis. Next base: position 7,607,429 of record NW_023339729.1, read on the forward strand.
GCCACCACAAACACTCGCAGCAGAGTATCTTGCATCGTCAGTACTGTCTGTAAATAAGTCATAAAGAATTGTTACACATAATTTCAGTGTTCTTTGAAATATGCAACAACAAGAGGTTTAATAAAAATCCAATTATTCTTATATATGTGCTCAATGAGACATATTCCTGCTGGCAAATTTCACAATGATGCAAGAAAGAAGCTACTTCCTCGATGGCCTGGAAGCATCCTCTCTAATCATTTCTATGCTCATATTGTATATCAAACACTATTCATTACTGCACATGATAATCATTAAAGTAAAGGAAGAATTAAACTCACCAGAAGAAGTGATCAATGATCTCGATACTGCGCTGTTCCGGTAATGTATGAATAGGTACAAAGGAGGAAGCAAGAGGCTCAGTGATCTCTTCCTATTTTAGATGTAGTTGTAGGTTGTCTTTCGTCACTTATTTCCTGCACACCCTGCCCATGTGCTCTGCTGTGACACTTTCCTGTGCAACACACAGAAAAAAACAGATAGCACAGACTTCCTGTAAGTTTAACTGTGTATTATAGTCTGAAATTAACCATTTACTCTGAGTCACTGAATGAATCATAAACAATTTAAATTACATTATAAGATATTACATTATGAAGGACCAGCCATTATGCCAAAAAAAGCTATGTGTGGAGAATGGTTTGTGTCTATAAGCCCCTGCCTTTTATCCTCTTGTGGGCTTCTAACTGGTTTGTCGAGCTCCGCCTCATTCAGTGGGTGCAGTTGAGTTCAAAGGAGTGAAATTAAGAAACAAATCCCTTAGAGATTTTTAAATTATCGTATTTTGCATGCAATAAGCTATTGTCCCTTGATTTATTTGGTTCTGGTACAAGTGGAAACAACATTCATCTCTTAGGCAACAACCAAATTTTCTTTAGCCAAAGCCATGGATATTGTATTTGAATTGGTTGAGGCCATTTTTGCATGTCTGGATCGT
>NW_023339729.1:7608504-7618024 GCF_004916995.1 Morone saxatilis
GAAAAAACATTGATGTGAATTGTAAAGGGCTGAATTGGATGTGTTTTCTGTGCACTGTAACATGTTTACTTGTGAGAAACTGTGGGTTGAACGAGAACCTTTTGTTACGTCACACTAAACACCTGTGAAGGGAGGGGCATGATGACAGATGATGTGGTCAGGTCTGAACATCACAACTGAGAGTTCGAGAAACACCTTTCAGTCGGTCAGAGCTACAATGTCTGATAACTACATAAAGGATTACAAGTTATTTACTATTGACGTTGTTGTTATATGAATTTTTTCTTTCCTTTTGTTCACCCACTCTTGAGAAAACAGGTAAGTGTGTGCGTGATGTTAATTTCTAATCAATATGTCTAACATTGTATTATTATCTGTATATAACAAATGTGAACCATAATGCCAAAAAAAAGTAGCGTGCTGTGGTGCCTTTTCTAACACTTTTTCACTGATTAACTTCAGACTTCCTGTACTTCTTTTCACAGATTTAGTTCCATCTGAACTTGAGATCCACCACATCTTCCAACATGGATAAGTTTCGTATGATGTTCCAGTTCCTCCAATCCAACCAGGAATCTTTTATGAACGGGATATGTGGTATCATGGCACTAGCTAGTGCACAGATGTACTCTGCCTTTGAGTTCAGCTGCCCCTGTATGCCAGAATACAACTACACCTATGGGATCGGACTGCTTATCATTCCACCTATATGGTTCTTTCTGTTAGGTTTTGTGTTGAACAATAATGTGTCGGTGCTTGCAGAGGAGTGGAAAAGACCCACAGGGAAACGGAGGAAGGATCCAACAATCCTTCGCTACATGTTTTGTTCAATCACACAGAGATCCCTGATAGCACCTGCAGTATGGGTGTCTGTCACTCTCATGGATGGGAAGAGCTTCCTCTGTGCTTTCAGCGTCAACTTGGATATTGACAAGTTTGGGAACTTCAGTTTTGGGAACTACAGTTTTGGGAACTACAGTTTTGTGAAGGATATGCCGGAGACAGAGAAGATAAAACTGCTGGCAAGGATTCCATGCGAAGACCTTTTTGAGCATCGGGAAATAAGAGTGGCAGCATCACGATACATCAAGTGTATATCACAGGTAGCCTGGTGATTTTTTTCTCCACTTTCCTATGAATGGTTTTAAACAGAAGGGCCATTAGCTGACAACCTTTTGACAGACACCGACCTGGAGACCCATGAGAAATTTTCAAAGAATGTCAGTTAAATGCCACATTTGAATAACACATGAGGAACTCCAAAATGTGAAAAACAAATCTGAATAGAAGTGGCAACTGCTGTTGGCTATAAAAGGTAGCATGGTTAATTAGACATCTGGTTCTCAGCATGGCTGACAACATGGCTAGACTGTTTTTGTTATAGGAATAACAGCACTTGATGTAGGTAAACGTATTGTGATCAGGCTACCATAGACCTTTTTCTCAGTTTCAGGATCTTGTTAAAGACCTTTTTACGGCAGCCATTTTGACATGAAATAGTAAGGTAATCACAGGTTACCAATGATAAGGTTTTCCATTTCATATAGTGTAGAGCCTTTCCAGTGAGCCAACATGCACAATAGCAGCACCGTGACTCTGTTTGACCTGAATTGAACGGAGCACTACCCTGCTGTGAAAAAAGTCAATAGAAAAGAAATGTTTTTATTTTTGATAGTCAGATTAAATACACAGTGTGTGGCCAAAAGTTGGGACACTTTCAGAGAGCAGTTTTCAACTTCATCACAGCATATGATAACTAAGCAAATTTTAATGTCCTTGCTTTATTCCTTAAAAACTTTAGTTAACTTAAATCTCCTCCCACCCGACTCAGGCTTTGCACTTTGAGCTCACTAACACTTTCCTGTTCACTTATTAGAGGGATAGATAAGCCTCTAAATTTATTATTCATGGAACTGGGACCTATTTCAATCCATCCAAAAACGCCCACACTGTTATTTAGGTCTTTGATCAGCCGAAGGGCAATTATACAGGCTTAAAAGTAACATGTCTCTAAAAAGTCTATTGATATACAGATTCTGTTAATGGGTCAGAAAGTTACTATATACTTTTTCAATCCCATCTTGGGCTATCTGACTTCCACTATCTTCCATATCTGCAAGAACAGAAAACATGGTTATAAGTGTTGGTCAGACAGATTGTAAAGTAAATATTCTCAACCAAAGTCCATTTATCTACATTTTGTTCATATACTGTAGTAATAATTTCTAATGTGCTCAGAATGGTGGTCATTTTGCTACATCAGAATATCTAATAATGTCTATATTTTCCAGGCATGTGGATGGATGTTTTTGCTCATGATGACTTTCACCGCCTTCCTGATCCGAGCTATTCGACCATGCTTTACCCAAGCTGCCTTCCTCAAGACCAAGTACTGGTCTCATTACATTGACATTGAGCGCAAGATGTTCGATGAGACCTGTAAGGAGCATGCCAAGAGTTTTGCCAAGGTTTGCATCCACCAATACTTTGAGAACATCAGTGGGGAGATGCACAACTTCCACCGCCACCGCTCCAGCAAGGACGAAAGCGACGATGAAGACGAAGATAAGAAGAAAAGTGACGAAGAAAAGCTTCTGGGTATTAGGGCCCAGGATGATATGAATAAAGTTTTATGGAACTGGCATTCCTGTAAGCCAGCTCTGGCTTTGAGAAAGGACCAAATAGATGGTGAAAACAATGGCAGACTGAATGGAGAGGCAAATGGAGCAGCAAATGGGTTTGTAAAGGGACACACCCATAACGTGGAGAAAAAAGAATGGGCAGTGTACTATAGTAAGGTCTGAAGAGCTCAAGAGGACAAAGAAAAGCTTGAACTGGCTCTTCCTTAACTTTCAGACAAGTGTATTGTTTCAGAGAGAGAATATTTCGGTTTATATATACGCAGAGAAACATTTACACATAGTAATTTGTCAAAGTTAGTTATAAATAATATTGTGATCTAGTAGAATTTAATTATTAATTCACTGAACATAAAATTAATATAAAATTAATTTAGTGCAATATACCGTATAGTTTGGTTCAATATATACAAAATGGAAGAAAATAGACATTTCTGGGTCACATACAGCTCAGTTGTTTAGTACTGGGTGTAATTGTGTTGTTTTTACTGTTGTCACAACTGTGTTTTATCTACAGCAGCTATTATAGCACTCTGGAGAGTTCTCATTGATAAAGACACTTATGAATACTTGTGTTGCTCTCAACTGTGGGGCCACCATACATATTCCCAGGGCGAAAAAAATATACTGTTGACAGAAAAAAAAGAAAAAAGCTGTATGCACTTCAAGGCCCTGTTTCTCCTTGCTGTAAAGGTGTGTGTAGCATTTAGAAGGCTCTATTGGCAGAATTATTGTAATCATTAGTTTATAATCACTTGAAAATAAGAATCGTGTTTTAAACTTAGAATAAGCTGTTTTTATCAAGAGAGGTAGCGGGTCCGCCACCATGTTTGTACAGATCTAGAAACTGGATCTAGAGAGGGCCTCTCAAGTTTTTTTTGCTAGTTTCAGGGCCACCGTAGTTTCTCCTACACATTTGGAACGGGAGGGCGAGGCAAGGTGGTTGTATTCTGCATCTACACTACTGCCACTAAATCCTACACACTGGTCCTTTAAAGTAAGACTATGTAACTTTGGAAAGAAGAAATAACACCGTCTTTCTCCCAAAAATGAAAAGTTGAAAAGTAATAAAAGTCAATGCACTCATAGGTTTTGCTGTTAAGCCTTACTCAGTACAGTATGACTCGGAGCTTATGGTGGCTAATGTTGGTTGATGTTAGCTAACTTAAGCTAGATATTGCTGTGTAGCTGATATTTGTCAGTTTTACGACTTTCTGTTCTATACTTATGCTACTGTTACACTACATTGTAGCATTCACCATTATCCTGCAACTGCCATTCGTGGCCACACTGGTCCATATTTAGCAATAGAGTTGCTGTAATGCCACATTCAAGCTTAACAGTTTGGTGAACTTCAGACAAATACTTTATCTGTACTGGCCCACATACAAGAGTTCATCAGCCTCAGAATCAACTTGTCCATTTGAAAATTACAACTTTTCCCTTAGAACAGTTGTATAATGTTAGTTTATTATGCTGTACAAACACATTTCGGGCCTTAAACCTTGTTTTGAGTAGATAGCCCTACAATGCTTCTGTCTAATCAGGCAAACCCATGATTTATGCAAAAACAAAAGGTTGTGACAGTCAAAACTATTTACATGTCACTAGGAGAACAAGGTCAACATTTGCATTTCTCTCGCTCCCTCAACTTCTTGCATGGTTCTCAGTTTCATTGGTCCCTCCATGGTAAAATCCTGTTTTTCTGAAACATTTAGACATTTTTTTCAAAAAGCCTTTAACAGCAATTTCACGACAGCCGAATATGTATATAATGTGATCATTTTAATTTACTGTTTATCTTCAGAAGGCTGTTGATACAATGGTGTTTTCACCATAACTTACAAGAGGACATGCTGTCACCAAAACCACCATCCTTCACACGCCAGCAATGACAGCACAACCCTTTAACTACAAACATCTTTGACTCTAAAACCTGTAAACGCCCAACAATACATGCATTGTATTAGGGATTTATGCTCATGCATTTGTGCGGTCAATCCAGCTGTTCCTCAGTGTTCAGCAGTAATGTCATTACTAGAGCAGGAGGAGAGGAGGGAGGGGAGAGTGAATGAACATGGCATGGGTCCCATTGAAGCCTCTCCCCCTGGGGATTGGTGGAGCAGCACTCCCCTTGACCATCTCACAGCTCGCCCAGTAGCCCAGCAGCTGTTCTCTCCTTCAGCGAATTGGCAGCAAGGGCCGCTAGTGTGGGGGTGGACATCGTCTTTGTCCAGCCCGTGATTTTTCCCTCTGTGTCTCCCTCTTTTTCAGTTGGTTTTTATTTTTCTTTCACATCTTGCTCCCCTTTGTTCCCTCTATCGACAGAGGCACCTCCTCCCCTCCTCTACCTGCCTCCTTCTTCCTCTGCAAAAGAGTGACATGGTGTTTATATATAGATCAAACAAACCAAACATGAAAAAGAATCTGCTGTAGCTCTAAAAATACAATCTGTGTATGTGCGAAGGAAGGAAATGGTGACTGAGGTCGCATCATCTCTTCTTTTGCTGACCTCCACTTCACACAAACGGCTTTGTTTTGGTTGTCAGGACATCAGCCATGCGCATGCTACTGACCAAGGCCTCCCTTGACTTTGCTGCAAATGTCTCTCTTGTCTCCCCCTCACATATACATGCACAGGGGTGTGCGCATACAGACACACACACATCAGCATGCTTGCAGGCGCCCCATTCGTCAGTGTCTGGCTCATTCTGCCTTCCTTCTGCCTACAGATTGGAGGACAGAGGCAGTGAGGGAGGGCTGAGGGAGAGGAGAGTTGCGAGGCAAAACGGCTGGTCACATGAGCACAGATCTGTTTACAAACCCAAGGCAGAGCAGAGCAGGAGCAAGGGGAGGAAAGTAAAGGCGAATTGCAGGCGCTCTCTGAGCACCATTAAGGACTGAAAGAGGAAGAGGGGAAGCCTGCCATGACAAAGCCAGCTGGAGGTGGGAGAGACTAAATACGACACACGCAGACACACTCGTACACACACACCGCCTTTGTCTCAGATTTTTTTTTCTCAATTAAAGGAGCAGATGGTTAGAGGGAGAGTAGGATCCCCCCCCCCACACACACACACACACACACGACACTCACACACACACTCCAACACCAGCAACTCACACACACTGCACACTGGCACTGACCTGAGCACACACAACACACACACACCCAGCAAAATACCAAACCCAAGCCGTAGAGGGACTGGTTGTTGACTGCATGGAGCCTGCTCGCTCACTTTGGCTTGGGCTTTACAGGGAAGCACATGCCTTTTGCCTTCTATATGACGGAGGAGTACGCGCACTTGCAAGATCAGAGGACTCGGGGAGGGAGGCAACAAGAGGGAGAGGAGAGGGGGGTTGAGACTTGTGAAGAATCCCTCTGGTTAACGAAAAGCAGGCTTTGGGATGGGAGAGCAAAGCACAGACTAATGCGCACGATAATTACCGTCAGCTGGCCGGAAGGACTGTCATTTTGAAGCGCGGCTGTTCATGCTGGCAGAGGGGGGGGTATTTGGTTTCTGGACGGGCGACGACACCGCAGACGCCCAAAGTTGAAGTCAAAAGAGGGCCTTCTCTGTTTGGAAACATGGCTAAGTATGTCCTGTTGCCAAGCAGGCCTGTGTTGTTTTAATCGAGCATTGTGGACCTGGAACGAGAATTCAGCTTTCTCACAATAACAACTCTGAATAAGACACGTATCGAGGCATCTGAAAAACATCATGTCTTCCTCAACCATGCTTTCTTTGTCTGCTTCTTCTCTGCGTCTTGTTGATGACAGTCATCTCTCCCGACTGGGATTCCAGGAGGCACATGAGGTCTTCGTCGCCGTCCAAACCGCCCAGCTCCCAAAATCTCCCCCAATCTGTTAGCAGGGAGTGGTTAATCCAGATTGGAATTGCTGGCAGCGACGGGGACTGCTGAGGCCAACGGAAACTGCACCTCAAGAGGATTGTGGAATCTGGGGAGTAAATCTGAAAATGCTTTGTATGGTTGTTTTTGCGATGGAGCTGACACAAGGCCAACAGAGGAGGCGGATCCAGCTCGGGGTGACTGCGAATCCAGGCTCCAAACAGATCCAGGGGTCTGGCAGCTCCAAGCCTTCTCGCTGAAAGGGGCCTGAATATACTGCTGCTGCCTGGAGTCAAATTTCATGCAACCATTTCCAATGGTGTACGGTAAGTGGGATCTTTTTCTGGCCCGTCTCGCCAAAATACACAAGAGCGATAGTAGCACGTGTATGTTACTTGATATTCTCATAAACTCAGGTACTAAGGTTGCTGGCCTTGCAAGACTTATGGGAATCCCACATAATGGGATGTCACTTGTGAAACGGTAAATTACTGAGGACAGTGGAAGCGTTCACGTTACAATAAGCCACGAATTCAACGGTCATGGTTTGTTTGACAACTATGACAACTAAGAACTCGAAGATATTCTAGCCCTTGTTTCAATATTCTCTTTTGGTTTACATGTTGATTCGCATTCTCTGCCAGCGGCATCCATGCCTGGTTCATATTGCATCTCTCATTATGCCGCTAACCCTAGCGTCTTCCCTACACTAACCTCCCGTTGTAAATCCCCAACCCCCAGCCATGGCAAATTATCCACGCATACCCCCGCACAGGTGCAAGCTGTACCCATTTCATCACTCCTAAAGAGAGACACATGGACTGGGGCCAAAGAGCATTCCCCGCTGCCAAATTAATAGGAACACATGGTGCGGCTATGCGAAGTGGGGCTTCCTCCTGCCCTATTGGTTTTTACCAAATGGCCTTTAGTCCCCAGAGCTTCATCCTATTTAATATACCCCACCCCCCTGCACCTGCACACACACACTGCCTGGTCTTACAAATTTACGCGCAGCAGACACCCCCACCCTTCCAGGTCCCCAGTGCTGTCAGCACACACAGCACACACCACGACACACACACACACTCCACCAGCACCTCTATAGGAGTCTGTGGAACAGGGATGGGTGGTGGGCGGAAGTGCTGTCCTGGTCCTCCAATGTTGTGTTCGTTGCTTCACCAGCCAATTAACGCAACAGTCCTGGGTGAGCGCCTCAGTTGCCACCACAGCTGCAGTCGCAGGCTCCTCAACAACACCTGCAGCCAACACAAACAACCAACGTATTACGGGGCTGAACTCCTCCTCACAAATATTTTTACTGTCAGTAAAAATTCTTGATGCGTCTGGCGGGAAGATGGAGCCAAGAGCGTCACACACTCATTGTCAAGCAAGCATTATGGGTCAGGGTTTTGTGTTGCTTGGCAGCCAAGATTACTGGTTGGCACTAGAAGCCTGGTGGTCGGTGCCGTAGATTCATTTCGTAGCTTATATGATCAACAACCTCTCTTGCCATGGGGGATTCCTCTTTCTCATTCACTGTGGCTTTTAGATGCAGCTTTTCACTACTTGAAAATAATAAGGCATAGCCTAACGTTTTCTTTGACAAAGGAAAAAGGATTTTCACAGATTCCTTGAGCAGTTGAACTGCTTTGTCAGAACACCTGTCTCTACAAATGGCCCAGCATTTAAAGTTCCTCCTACCAGATTTAGACTGCATCACTGTAGACTCTTTGGGGGCAGCTTTGGCGTTTCATAATGGGAAGTAAACAATGAAGTTGCAAGACTCGGGATTATGGCTTTTTTCAGCAGCAGCGCTATTTTAAAGAAGCGAAAATGCAGTTTAACAGAGCTGAGGCCTGTGAAACAAGACTTAAAATACAGAGACCTGATAAATAAAAAGGTTCTGGGGGGGTTAAACTTCGATGATAGCCCCCACCAAAATGGACTCAAAGAGTACTCATTTACGTTAAGAAATCTATGAGGAAGAAGATTAGTTAAACTGTTAATGTCTGGACTCTTTAACCCTGGCCTATGTAACGTTAACACACTCGCGTGTTAAAGTCATCATATTCTGGTATCTGCAACTCTTTCTGGCCAGGATGGTGGTTGGTGGTCTTGGGTCTTCAGCGCTCTGAACACTACTGCAGCCATAGACGTGCTGACACCTCTATCAGCCTCCCCACTCCAATGTGTATGTCATTGGTGCTGGCATCGGCCTCTTCGTCTTCATGTCCAGCCTCATCTTCTGCTTGCTACCCCTTTCAGGTACCACCGTGTTAGGGACCGTTTAAGAGGAAGGATGAGGCTGCGGGGTGGACCTGAAGAATCTGGAGAGAAATTGAGGAAGAGGGTTACATGAGAAATGTGGGGAAAAAAACAGCAGAGCATGACTGATTACAGCTTACGAGGGGCGTCTCAGTGAGAGACTTCTTGGCAGTTTGAGACAAGCATCGACAACACAGGTGTGCCACGGCAGGTTAAAATTAAATCAAAGAATTACCTGGTAATCAAAGATCGGTGATTATATGTGGATGATAACCGCAATCATGAGCAAACTGTTATGGCATGTTGCTCTCCAGACGGTGCCCATACTGGCAACCTTTTACTACATATAGTATATACGTCGTTGTATCAAAGGTTGAAAGGGCTGGCTATAAGTACTCTGCCACACGCACATCAAACAAGCAAACCGATAATTCTAAGTTTGGTCGGGAGCTAACTGACTCAGAATCGCTAGTATCTAGAGAGACCGAAATCAATGATGTATAGACCTGTCATGTGGACAGTATAGATAAATCTACATTGTATGTTAATGGGTTTTTTATTCTATTCAGGTGGATACACAGACACAAGCTCACTGTGTCTTGTTTGTCTAAGGATGAAATATATATATCAAGTATTATTCTCTCTATCTGGGATTATTCGCTAACATATGTGTACTGAACTACGGGTTGTGAATATTAATGGTCCTTACGGTGATTGGTTAAAGTGTGATCCAATCTAGTTCTGGTTCTACCTAGCCTCCCCAC
>NW_023339729.1:7618124-7629958 GCF_004916995.1 Morone saxatilis
GTGTGTGTGTGTGTGTGCGTGGATAGAACAGGAGATGTAGCAAAGCACCTCACAGATGGGAGCATATGGAGAGAGAGCGGAGGAGAGGTAAGAGTCAGGGAGATGGGGATGAAATCGAGGCAGAATCAAGGCGCTCAGGAAGACATTTAAATATTTCACCTTCAGTGTTGTTTTGCTGACTGTCAATATGTCCATGCACATTATAGCTCTCCTAATGAAAGCACACAAGTATGGTGTATTCAATTTGTGTTTTTACAGAGTCCTGGAGGTGTTAATGTGGAGTTCCATCTTTTTTTTCCTCCCATATGCATAAGTGATTTGGATTTTTTGTAGCTTAAAGAAATACAGTTTTCCACTTTTCCCACGGTCAAACAAAAACAGAACAAAAATCAGAGTTTGCCCTGTCACCCAGTTCACTTCATTGTGTCGGAAAACAGTTCTAATCACAATCCTGCTTCCCGCATTGTGGTTCATTATACTTGAGGTCTGTCTGGCTATTCCCACCTCTCAAATCAAGAGTTTATTTGGACCTGAGAGAGCAGATGCCAGAGTAGCAGGGCTGAGAGAAAAAAAGTGGACCTCAGCCTGGGACTTATTGCTAAGGGCTACTGCACGGCAGCCAACAAGAGAAGTCTGGGGAAAGAGGATTTGGAAAGAGGGCTGGAAGTGGCAGCGTCAAGAGGTTTGCCCCAGGGAGGGTGATAGTGCTACTTTGGCTCTTACCTCCCTCTCCATTGGCCATTAACGCTGGGTGCAGCTCAGCCTGCGGATAGGCTCTGCGCTTGGGGACACACACAAATGCACGCGCACACATGGCCATATGGAGAATATTAACATCATTACCAATTCAAAGCAGCAGGTCATGGGCGCGGCGACCCAGCCCCGGGTTATCCAATCAGAGCACCCCCTGACCCACTCCCCCAAGGTGATTGGATTAGGGGGCCAGGTTGGCGCAGCAACTTTGCTGGCCAGGGCTGATAATTGGCTGATTAATGTGCAGCCGATGGTTAGTGAGTCAGAGAGTACAGGGCTCCAACCAGGGTCCCATACCGGCCACAAGAAGCCCCTGTCACATCTGGACAATGGAGATGACCCACTGAGAATGACACAATGTGTTTGTGCGAGGAGTGAAGCTCTTCACAGGTTTATTTATCTATTCAGTCTCAGTGGATCCAAGCGGATCAGCTGTGATCACATGGTGTGTCATGTTTTTTGACTGAAGATGGAGAGTGTGTCATTGATCAGTTGCTCTGAAAATAGTTGAGTAAACTATCAACTGTTCTTTGTGTTTTGTGCTAATTAGTAAATGTTAGCTTGCTAATATGCCAAACTGACATTATGAAGATGATAAAAAATTATACCTACTAAATATTAGCATGTTAACAATATTTCCGTGAGTATGTTAGCATGCTGACATTAGCATTTAGCTCCACTCTACAGCCTCAGAGAGCCACTACTTTATGTACTGCGGGTTTGTTCTATAAGCTGGTTTGGATCAGGTGCAAAGTTCTGGACTCCTAACGATTTGGCGTTTGTGTTTGTGGTCAGTCATTCTAAGGGGCCTCTCAGGGTCATCGTTTGAGGAGTGACTGAATGCTCAGCGCTCACACTAAACGCTCTCTGCCCCTCCTTAAAATACAGGGGGCAGCATCTTGATTGTCCTCAGCATGATGAGTATCCTCTGGTATGTGGGAAAGTGTCCCTTAAGGACTTTTCATCTGACCTTCCTGAAAAGTGCACACACTCACACGCACTTCCACAGACTTACAGCCACTTGGTTTTCTCCACCATGTCTCGGGCACATGAACCTTTTCACCCCCGGCTGTGTCAGCTCAGGCCCTAATGAGCAACGTCCAGACTGGACACACCTAGCAACACAGAATAGAAAAGAATAAATGACTCAGCCACCCTTTGAGTGAAAGCAATCTGTTGATTAGAACAGAATGAATAAATAAGGAAAGACGAGAGGAATATCAAAAACAAAAAACCCTTTCAAAATGCTGATATTTACTCATTAATTTCCGCTTCACTGTCTGATTTTGTCAACTGGAAATGAGCTCCCAACATTTCACTCGGTTGGACGGTTGTATTTTTTGCAGCGGTTATTATTTTAGCTGAGTAATACTCTGAAGGTCCGTAGTTTGAAGCTCTCGATGAATTCGGATAGCTTTTTCAAGGTCAGCGGAGAAATCATATTTTCTCTGCACATCTTTATTAAAACCCAATCCTGCTTCTCACAGTCTCATAAGTGATCAACGATCTCCCCACCCGCTGCTGTCCAGCTGTCGAATGACTCACTTTAAACTCACCCAACTCAGTTCGAGTTATTGTCTCCGTAACTCATTTAATTTCTCGGGTCCTGGAGAGCTCGGGGTACGTCCTTTACTTTTCCTACATTTGGCCAATAACAGCTGCTGATGTCTTTCCAAGACTCCACGTGATTGGTTTAAAAGGTGATGTGACCCCCCTCCACTCCCTCTGTTATTGTCAAATAAGCAACACAAGAGCATCTGAAGCAATGTGCGGATTATTTTGTTTGATTTCCCGGGAGGCGCCCTGACCCTTCTCTTATTTGCGGGCCCTTTATGAAGGAAAGGGCCCCGTCGGGGTGCAGCGGCAGCAATGTTTGTCCAGCTAACGGTGTTTGTGCTCAGACAGAAAATGTAATGGAATCAGCAGTAGGAAATGAAAGGGCTTTAGCCAGCTCTGTCACATGCACAGCTGAGGCACCAGTGGCTCTACCTGTTTACAATAACTTCCCTTTTTCTGTTTTCTGCATTTTTCCCTGATTCCATCAATCCCCTTTGTCTGCATTTTCGTGTCGCTTCTATTTATATCCCTCTTACGTCTCTTTGTATCTCGCCTCGCTCCCTGTCTCTTCCCCTTCCTCTCCATCCCTCTCTCCCACAACCTCTCAGGTCTGTGTATGGGAAAATGAAATCATGGCTTTATAAATAAAACAAAAGATATATACTTTGAGGCCTCTGCGCTCCCCATGAGCTCAGTGAGAAATACAAAGACTGTCATGTACAAGTCTGCATGACATTCGGTCCGCAAATACAGACGGACGGGCAGCTCTGTGGAGGAGTCACAGGAGTCACCATGAATTCAAATGTTCCCTGCTTTGCACAGGATAGAATAGTGTAGAGTAGAATAGGCATACAGTGAACCAGGTTTGAACTGCAGAGAGTCAGAGAAATGAATATGAGTTGTGGTCAGCCTAAAGGTTTCTACATTTAATGGAAAAGAAGTGCCATCTGTTTCTGTCATTAACTGCTACTTTACTGCTTTTCCCCAGCACGTCTCTATTACATGATTACCCTCCCTCTTGGAGTACTGTCCAAGAAGTGATTCTGACCTTTGACCTCCTTAGCAATGGCTGCATTTACTTTTGGTGGCTCAGGAATGTAATTTTTTTGTACTCTTCCTCATCGTATTTCACTGTTGATAAGAGCAGCAGTTAAATGTAGTGCACGGAATGAAATGAAATAGAATATCGTATAATAAATGGTTGTTGGTAGTCGTCTGAAGCACGACATTAGTAAAATGATGAATGAGTCATTAAACGTCCCGATGAGCTCCATGAGAGAGTACCTATTCTTAGTTTACATATTTTCCCTGGTGCCTCCCATCTCTCCTCACCTTCTCATTTCTAACTCAAAGCTCCCACGGACCCGCTGCTACCTGCCACTGACACTGTACACACTCCTTGTCATTGCTCAGTATATAGTAGCAGAGAGTGTAACCACGAGCCCATTTAGATGAGGCACGTGCGTGTAGGTGAGAGCCAATTTCCACCACTGTTGTTGTCATAGCCTGGTTTGATTAGCAGAGCTGCCTCGGCGGCCAGGGCCAGAGTGGCTAATGGTTTCCTCTGCCGCGGAGCCAGCCAGGTCTGCTCTGTGTCTGTAGCACTCAGCTAGCACAGCACCATTAGCGCTCTGACTTTGTGTGTGTATGCATGTGTGTGTGCAGGGTTTGGACAAGGATGAATTTAGAGAATCTGGAGAATGCATCATACACTAATGAATATGTCAACTCGCTAAATGTACTGTATTACATCTTTTAAATAAACAATTTTTACAGTAATTGATGGCCACACTCTCCTCCGACCAGAGGACGTGTTTTGGCAACTTATCATCTAGAAGGCATGGACAGTGGTTTCACTGCCTTAAACTGCAGATTGAATACAGTAAATGCGTGCTTTTCGAGCAAATCTTTCTGCAACAACTGATACCTAAGCAAATTACGACACATTAAACATTCTACCCAGAAAAGTGTGTGCATGCATATGACTGTGTGCGTGGGAGTGTTTGGCAGTGAGGTGGAGCAGCTGTTTTTTGCCAAGCAATTAATGTATTTTGCATGCAATGCATGTCTGTTCCTCGCGAGTTGACTAACAGGTGAGCGCATAACTGGCAGATGTGCTTACATATGCATCTGTATGTTCTCTTCATCTTTGCAATCAGGGCATTAATATATTAAATTTGCAAATGTAATTTTGGTGAGTGCAGCTAAATGTCTAACATTTGCACTAATTATTTATGTATGTGAACAAAATACGACAAACATACATACAAACATCCTTAAACTTTAAACAGAAGGTAGATCAGGTGAGTAGCAGTATGCAAAAAATAATGTATAGAGTAGAATGCAGTTAGCTGCCTCCAAAGCTCCAATTGGTGCTTGTTTATTTCTCCCCACATTTAAGAGTTTACTTACAGCACAAAAAATTAATAAAGAAAAGTTTAAAAAAAACAAAAACTTTAAATAACATTTCTTTGTATGATCATCTAATTATCTCCTGAATCTTAACTCAACCAACTCTACACTGCAGATTTTCAGGCATCGATTTCCTTGAATCCATCGTATTTATAGTTCTTGTTCTTTTCTGTAATATATATGTATATGTATATATAAATATATTTATATATAATAAAATAAGTGATTTTAAAGAGCCTTATGCTACAATATAGACTGTTGAAGTATTACTTTTGGTCACTTTCCTGGTCTGTGAGATGGGGCAGCTCAAGCCATGCCTCGCTAGACAGGTTGGGTCAAACAAAAACCGGACTTTCACCCAGGAGACCACTAGTCACATATGTTATTTATTATTTTAAGCAACATATGTAAGTTAATTTAAGTTTCTTTTATATCTTTTCCTAAACCAAACCAAGTAATTTTGTTGCCTAAACCTAACCAAACTGCGACTTCAGCAAGCTTTATTTTGAAAGTGTAACCCGACGTTGCATATTTATTATTGCTAACTTGCCAACGGAATTAGAACGTGTTGAAAACTGCCACATGTAGGCGAGGCAAAACTTGACACTGGCACAGCGGGCCACCATGTAGGAGACTCTTGGCCGTGATTTCGGGTTGGATGTGACTGTAGTTCTTTACATAATATCAGTTTTACTTAAAATATTTGGAAAATTCAAGCAAAATAATTAATAAACCATAATTATATAGCTTAGTTTTAAAGGTTTGAATGTAAAATGTGAATGGCAAATATCAGAGCTTACCCCACAGTCTTCTCCCAAATATAATCATATTTTGTAGTGTTTTTGAGCACGTCTGACAGAGACACATGGTTGTTTTCCAGCTGTTTAGGACTGGAGGTATTTGCTGGACCAGGATAGTGAGTGCGGGGGTCTAATAAGGGACTGGGAGTTGGGAGGGGGGGTTACTAATTTCCTCCTTCCGTTTCCTAGGGGCAGGTGCAGGGTAACCCCCACCTCCCCCAATTCCCCATGCTACCACCATACACACAAATTCTTCACTGTCATAAGGCGGAAGGTTCTGGCTAAATGGCAGCACACACACTCACAGTCCCAGATGGTCACGCACACACACACACATTTTCCTTTCTCCGGTAAGTATGTAATCATATATACTCCCAACTCACATTCACATGCATATAAATATGGATGTAATATTCAGTCTGTCATTTGCTCTCACCACACACACACACAGACACACACTCTCAGAGGGTGGTTGGGAGTGTGGTATATGGTGCTGATGTTCTCGAAGTGTGAGTCAGATGTATTACACGGCGTGTCATTACAGCTTTCCACTCTAGTTGGTCCCTGTGGTTCACATCACACCCTGCGCTGCTGCTCTATATAGACCTCAGAAGGACAGACGGGTGTCTGCATCTGTCTCTCTGCCTGTCTCCTGCTCAACATGGCTCATCTTTTTCAACACAGGGTCTTTTTTTCTGTTCCCTCTATCTTTCCCTTTCTTTTCACTGTCTCCATTTTCTTGAATCTATGAATAGATCAAATTTAAGGAGAAAATGGAAACAGAAACATTCAATAACATTTCCACTGTATCCTAAAAGGTTTATATATTTGCTCAGATAAAAAAAGTATGTAAAGAAATGATAAATAGGGATGGAAATGCATTTGATGTAGACAAATGGTTCCATGTCATTGCAAAACAGATCAAAACTGGCTTTGCGCTCCGTGAAACGTTATCTGTAAATTACCTTTTCCTGGTAATGTCATACCTACTGTCACTCCCATGTCTGTGTCTACATTGCAGCAAATAGCAGCTTTATCAATGATAGCTGTATTACAATATCACTAGTACTTTAAATAATAACAGAGAGAAAAATAACAACATACCAAGTACTAATTCAGTCTTGACAGTCTTTTCATTTTCTTGCTGTGACATTAATTCAAACCTATTTATTTGTTTCAACGTCCCTCATGGAAACATCTCATTTGCATATGTGTTTTTTATTCCTGACATTTCAGAAGTGTGCTTTAAACTCACTTGACAGCTGAATGAAAACACACCTACTGTCTGCATGTGTCTTGTTGTCATAAGCGCTTTTCAAGATAGATTAGCCGTGCTGGCGGAGCTCCTTTAATTGTCATTACCAACAGTTTTATTCCTGCAGGAATCTGCCATGTTTGGCATGTTTTTTGTAAGTCAAAAGCAACAGCTCTGGAGGAAATTTCCACCCTGTCCTCGGGAAACTGTAGCTCACTTATGTTTTTGGTGGAAGACGGGTAAACCAGAACACTACTTGATCTTTTACATGTCTGTTAATAATTAGGGAGAACTGTAACTTCTGTTTTACCTTTATTTAGCCGTTGTGTTTGTATTTCTTTCTCCTGCTCACCCTCCCTCTTTCTTTCCCATACTCATATGGAACGCAGCACACTTACCGACAAAGTTACGTAAGTTCACAAGTAAACAAGAGATCTCGTTCTGACACTCCGAATATACAAACGCAACCATGCACTCTTCTTCTGGCTCGCTCTCTTAGTCGCATGCTGGAAATGTTTTACTTGGAGCCGCTAAATTAAATCCTAATTAATGCAAAATTCAAATATTGCTGGACATCGTGGTTAAGCAAAGGCCCGCAGAAACGCAAACAGACTAAACACATTCACTTCCCTCCATATTCCAACCAGGCTGAAGCCAGCTGTGTGACCCAGGAATGAGGAACTCCCTATGGGTCACTGAGGCCCGTGGACCCCCTAATCCCCCAGCTGCTTGGCCGGACACACACAAACGCATACTCTCATGCCATTAACCGCAATACGTCAGAACTTTCCCGACGTTCACTTTTATACAATGTTTTTACAATAATATCAGTTATTCTACATTTTAAATCTGGTGGTAAAATTTGCTTAAATTAATGTCCAACCAAAACTCCGACCCTTCTGCTTCTCCTTCAAACACATTGAAACTGTCAGACCCTCACCTCCCCGAAGGAGCATAAATACTCCCATATGAGACAGACAAAAGGCAGCCCTACAACCCATACACAGCTACTAGTCCTAGGATAGTAGGCCATGTCATGTCAGGGTCAAAAGTCATCCAGACCTTTGTAGCATGGCACTACAGGAATTTATCCTACTTCATTTATCACTTAGTCATCCAGAAAATTGGACAAAGAACATATTCACTGGTGCTTTCACACCTAAACTCTTGTTTTTCCTGCCATTAGCATACATAAGTCTTCCATTTTCTGCACAGGGTACTATATTGTAAAAGGATTACTCCACACATGGATTTATTGTTGCTCATATAACTGCTTTGCCCTTATTATTACCTTGGAGAAGCTAAAAATAGTGCTGTTGATGAGGAAAAGAGGAGGTGCAAGGATGGTAGAAGCATTTAAATAACAGCGTGCATAAGGAGGTGATGAACAGATATGAAGGGGAGAGGTCAGAGGTGACAGAGGGAGAGGAAGATGAATATTCAAGTGGAAACAATGGGGAAATTGAAGATGGCAGAGGGGAAAAGAATAAGAAGAATGATGAGAGAAGAAAGGGAAGCGGGCGGAGGTTCCTGTCTGTTTGGGTGGCCCTGAGTCGGGTTGAGGGACCCAGGTGTTCCCCTTCCTCTATCCATATATATCACTTCATCCTTTCTTTGCTTCTTCTCGCCCGCCCTGGTGGCCTTCGCCATTTAATCTGGATTAATGAGGAGGTTGACCTTCGTCTCTCTTTCTCTCTGTAGCTCTTTCCACCGCTTGCCGAGCTTTACATCGAGGAATTTACCCAGATTCCCTCCACATCTGCTTCTGCCTCCTCAGATGAAATCTCTCTCTCTCTCTGTTCTTATTGTACCTCTCAGATTCCTCTCATTTTTTACCTTTTTTGTCTTTTTAGACCTCATCCCCCTATTTCTCTTTTCTTCCTTATCTTAAACCATGGCAATGCGTGTGTGTGTGTGTGTGTGTATGCCTATCTGTCTGTGTGCGGCCCCGTCCTTCGTGCTCTGCTGACTGACAAGGCAGCGCTGTTCATTCTTGGGACCACCTGTGTATCCCGTCCCGCAGCTCTGTTTGGGTGGTCAGGCCTCCCCGGCCCACAGAAAACACACTCTACTGACTGACACACAAACACACACACACCAGCAAAATACCAAACCAAGCTAGAGGACTGTTGTTGACTGCATGGAGCTGTCCTCACTTTGCTTGGGCTTTACAGGGAAGCACATCTTTGCCTTCTATACTGAGGAGGAGTACCCACTGCAAGATCAGAGGACTGGAGGAGGAGACAACAGAGGAGAGGAGAGGGGGTTGAGACTTGTGAAAATCCTCTGTTAAAAAAGCAGCTTTGGGAGGAAGACAAAGCACAGACTAATGCCAGATAATTACCTTCACTGGACGAGGACTGTCATTTTGAACGGCGGCTGTCATCGAATTTGGTGAGGGGACGACACCGCAGACGCAAAGTGAAGTCAAAAGAGGGCCTTCTCTGTTGGAAATGTAAGTATTTCCTGTTGCCAAGCAGCCTGTGTTGTTTATGACATTGTGACTGAACGAGATTCAGCTTCTCACAATAACAACTCCTGAATAACACATCGTATGAGGCATCTGAAAAACAATCATGTCTTCTCAACATGATTTCTTTGTCTCTTCTTCTCTCTCTTGTGATGACATCATTCTCACTGGGATCCAGGAGCACATGAGGTCTTCGGTCCCGGTCCAAACCCCAGTCCCAAATCTCCCAATCTTTACAGGGAGTGGTTAATCCAGATTTGGGAATGCTGGGCAGCACGGACTGCTGAGCCAACGAAAACTGCACCTCCAGAGGATTTGTGGAATCTGAGTAAATCTGAAAATCTTGATGGTTGTTTTTGGAGGAGCTGACACAAGCCAACAAGAGAGCGATCCAGCTCGGGGTGACTGAATCCAGGCTCCAAACAGATCCAGGGTCTGGAGCTCCAGCCTTCTCCTGAAAGGGCCTGAATATACTGCTGCTGCCCTGGGAGTCAAATTTCATGCAACCATTCCAATGGTGTAACGGTAAGTGGATCTTTTTTCTGCCGTCTGCCAAATACACAAGAGGTAGTAGCACGTGTATTTACTTGTATCTCATAAACTCAGGTACTAAGTTGCTGGCTGCAAGATTATGGGATCCACATAATGGATGTACTTGTGAAACGGTAAATTACTGAGACAGTGGAAGCTTCACTTACAATAAGCCACATTCAAGGTCATGTTTGTTTGACAACTATGACAACTAAAACTGAAGATATTCTAGCCTTGTTCAATATTCTTGTTTGTTTACTGTTGATTGATTCTGCAGCGCATCCATGCCTGGTTCATAATTGCATCTCTCATTATGCTACCCTAGGTCTTCCCTACACTACCTCCCTTGTAAATCCCCCAACCCCCAGCCATGGCAAATTATCCACCCCATACCCCCCACAGTGTGCAAGCTGTACCCATTCATTCACTCTAAAGAGAGACACATGGACTGGCAAAGAGCATCCCCGCTGCAAATTAATAGGAACACATGTGGGCTATGGAAGTGGGGCTTCCTCTGCTATTGTTTTACCAAATGGCCCTTTAGTCCCCAGAGTTCATCCTATTTAATATACCCCACCCCCTGCCACCTGCAACACACACACTGCTGTCTTACAAATACACGCAGACAGACACCCCCACCCTTCCATCCCCCAGTGCTGTCACACACACACACACACACACACACACACACACTCCACCAGTCACCTCTATAGAGTCTGTGGAACAGATGGTGGTGTGGCGGAAGTGCTGTCTGTCCTCCATGTTTGTCTTGTTCACAGCCAATTAACGCACAGTCCTGTGAGCGCCTCAGTTGCCACCACAGTGCCAGTCGCAGCTCCCTCAACACACCTGCAGCCAAACAAACACCAACTATTACGCTGAACTCCTCCTCACCAAATATTTTACTGTCAGTAAAATTCTTGATTCTGTGGAGATGAGCCAGAGCGTCACACACTCATTGTCAAGCAAGCATATGGTCAGGTTTTGTGTCTGTTGGCAGCCAAATACTGGTGGCACTAGAAGCCTGTGGTGGTGCCGTAGATTCATGTCGTAGTTAATGATCAACAACCTCTCTGCCATGATTCCTCTTTCTCTTCACTGTGCATTTTAGATGCAGCTTTTACTACTTGAAAATAATAAGCATAGCTAACTTTTTCTTTGACAAAGGAAAAGGATTTTCACAGATCTTGAGAGTTGAACTGCTTTTCAAACACTGTCTGTACAAATGGCAGCATTTAAAGTTTCTCCTACCAATTTAGACTGCATACTGTAGATCTTGGGGCAGCTTTGGCGTTTATAATGGGAAAGTAAACAATGAAGTTGCAAGACTGGATTATGTTTTTTTCAGCAGCACGCTATTTTAAAGAAGAAAATGCAGTTTAACAGACTGAGGCTGTAAACAAACTTAAAATACAGAGACCTATAAATAAAAAGGTTCTGGGGTTAACTATCATGATAGCCCCACAAAATGACTCAAAAGTTACTCATTTACGTTAAGAAATTATAGAGGAAGAAGATTAGTTAAACTGTTAATCTGGACTCTTAACCCTGCTATGTAACCGTTAAACACGTGTTAAGTATATATTCTGTATCTGCAAACTCTTTCTGGCAGGATGCCTGTGTGGTTTGGGTTCTCAGCGCTCTGAACACTACTGCAGCATGACGTCTGACATCTATCACCTCCCACTCAATGTGTATGTCATTGTGCTGGGCATCGGCCTCTTCGTCTTCATGCTCAGCCTCATCTTCTGCTGCTACCTTTTCAGGTAGGTAGGGGACGTTTAAGAGGAAGATGGACTGGGTGACTGAAAATCTGGAGAGAAATTGAGGAAGTTACATGAGAAATGTGGGAAAAAAACAGAGACATGACATTACAGCTAGAGGGCGATCCAGTAGAGACTTCTTGGCAGTTTGAACAAGCATCGCAACACAGTGTGCCACAGCAGGTTAAAATTAAATCAAAATTACCTTGGTAATAAGATCTTAATATGTGATGATAACCGCAATCATGATGCAAATGTATGGAGTGTTGCTCTCCAGAGGTGCCATACTGGCC
>NW_023339729.1:7630058-7630664 GCF_004916995.1 Morone saxatilis
AGTTAGCGGCTGACTAACTGACGAGCTAGTTAGACCGAAAAAAAGAGCTTCAGGGACAATGAATATTGAAATATTCATCAGGTGGACACAGACACAACTCACTGTGTCTGCTGGATGAATAAATTAGCAAGTATCTGCTCACATATTCGCCATATCAACTAGGTGATATTAAGCCAGTATTGTATTAACAGTTGGTTGCCCTGCCCCCACGTGGCCAAAAAATCAATTAGTCCAGATTGACCACATTTAAATGAAAAAAGAAAACAAAATGTTTGCTTATATTGTGGGTTTGTTTATTAAAAAAAACAACACAATGACACATTCAAATGATCATATTCAGATTTTTCTCAAATACTGATGATTATTAGCCTAAAAAATGACATTTTTTTAATTTTAATAATATAATCAATCAAGCAATAAATTGCCAACACCTTTCTATAAATGTATGCTTGTAGTGTAGTGCTAGTTAACATGACAATATATAAAGTTGTGATAAATAATAAGGATGACTTAAATCAGTGATTCTCAATAGTTTTTGTTAATAATAGAAATAAGAACAGCATTTAGGCAGAAATGTAGCTTTTTTTCTTTTCAGTTTCAAAGGGA
>NW_023339729.1:7630682-7642658 GCF_004916995.1 Morone saxatilis
GGATGCTGGGAACCACTCACTTAAATTACAGCTGTTTCGACAGTCACTTCTACTTCTACAGATGTTGCTGTCATTCTGCCTCTCTTAGGTTGAAGCAACAAGGAACAAGGGAGCAGTTCAGCTACAATGAGGTATGTTACTGCAGTAGATGTCACTGTGGGTGAACATGTAACACCAGCTTCTGAGCCAAGTTATAAATACTACGATAGCATTTCACACCGTTGTAGTCAACTGTGAAACCTAACACCACCCTTTATAGATGACCTTGACTCCATCCGTGTGTCATTACCTACACTAATTCAAAACGGTTAACCCAGCAGGTAGCAGGGTGTGACAGTGTGGTGCTGTAGGTGTGGTGACAGTTGGTGACAATGTTTTTAGCTCCGGGGAAGGTTGAACTCCAGCTACAGCTGCAGTTATCTGTATTCATAATGATTTTTTTTTGTTTTTTATGGAAAACTATGCAACAAACAAAAGAGTACACACTGCGCTTGCAGATATTTTTAAGCCAGTCACATCAGGACATTGAACCCATCTGAAGTGTTTGTTTTACACCATAGATTTTCTGCCAACATAATAGTGCTGACACATCATTCACATGACCCAATGCTTCTCTCCATCCTCTCCCTTTTTCCAACTATAGGTGGTGCTGAAGGGAGCAAGCAAGAAACTGAGCCTCCTAGGAGTAAGTTACTCTGTCTGCAAAAGACTTTCACATGTGTCACTTGTGCTAAAGCTATATGTTAAAACCTGGCAGCTGTACACACTTCATGTCACCCACACTGCTTCCGTGCCAGCTCATATGATCCATTATGAGCTGGGAGGGTTCGGTTGGTTAACTCAATCAATTTCTCCTCTCGGATGTGATTAACATGCTGCACACACTCAGAGGAGATGTCCTGAAAATATCTTGTATCTCAAATGCAGCAATTTAAATAAATGTCAGAGTGGCTGCTTGGCTCTCTATTGTAGAAGAATCCAGGACTCCACGAATAACCAAACTCATTCAAAATGCATTATAAAAAGATCCCCTATCTGTCTTGTGATTTCTATAAAGATTGCTATTTTAAGCTCTTTTTCTTTTCCAAGGCAGCGGTGGTGGTAATTTTGGTTTTTCAATTCAATGTCCAGACTACAGGGGAAGGCAGGAATATGCCTGTTACTTAGAAAACATAGTTAAGATAAAAGCATCATTTCCAAAACACTGGTATGCTCGAAATCTAGATCAAATTAAAATGAATTTACTGGTCAAATTTACATATGCCAATGTTCTTGGCAAAACAAGCCCACATTAAAATCTCACATACACTAACCTTGCTATTGTTTTTGTTCTTGTAGCAAACCTGTGCGGTGTGTCTGGAAGAATTCAGGACCAGAGATGAACTGGGAGTGTGCCCATGCTCACATGCATTTCACAAGAAGTGAGTGTTATTTAACTGGAAATGAAAATTAGATCAGTGTAAATAAACCGTTTAGCACTGTGGGAAATTTAATATACTTGTTCGCTTTCTGGCTGAGAGTTAGATGAAAAGAAGGGTGTCATTCTCATGTCTGTACAATAAACAAGCTACCAGGACAATGGTTAGCTAAGCTTACCGTAAGCAGCTAGCCTTCTTGAAGAAGTTACTGCGACCATCCTAAAAATAACCAAGCACATAGAACCTATAAAACCACAGCTCTTCGGTTTACACTTACCATTTTGTACCAACTAAATAGGCTGTAAGTTCCATGTTCGTAAGTGAGCTTTAGAGGTGCTGGTGAGTGGATTTCCTTACAGTTAAACAGAGTCCGGCTAGCTGTTTGTGTTTCCAAACAAGCTAACTAGCTAGCTAGCCAACTAGTGGGTGGCTGCAGTTTGCTTTAATGAGTGATTAGCACTATTTTTCAATTCTTTATTTTTTTCTATTTCAAAAAACACAAGGACCACCAGTATTTGAACAGCTAATTATTTCCAAAGTAAATGTAATAGACCATAATTGCTGAAAATATACTTTTATCAGCAAGCGTTGTACAGCTTTTTCCCCGCTCTTTCTGAGGGTTTTTGATCTAAACAGCCAACTGTTACTGTTTTTGTCCTGTCAGGTGCCTGCTTAAGTGGCTGGAGATCCGCAGTGTGTGCCCCATGTGTAACAAACCCATCCTCCGGCTCCACACAGACGCTCCCCAGGGAGCTGAGGGTCCAATGGACCCAGAGGAGGTGTGAGGGAGCTGGGAGAGAGGAAACCGGACTCCCCTTACAGAGAAAAAAAACACACATTAAATACACTAGGGATGATGGACAGCGGTCATCTTTAAGACATCTTACAGGAAATGTTGATAATGATCCCAAGTGGCCGCCCTGCTGCTGACCTTTGAGCAATATGCCTTGGTGGGAAATTGGATATTGACAGCACCAAAATGAATCGGTCAGATCAGTCAGGGATCAGTCAGTTGGATGAATAGGACCGTTTCATAAAAATGCTCCTAGTTCTACTTCCATATTGCACTGTTCACCAAAAAACATGACAGGAAAAAGGAGCCACATTAGAGAGCAGGATATCATTGCCACTGTCACTGGACGACTAGTGCAGCACTGCCAGAGACCAACAACACTTCAGGCATTGAGCAGGACATCAGAGTACAGGATCAGTATGGATACCTCTATTATCTCAGGGGTGTTACCAATACAGCCAGCACAAACCATGTCAGTCACCCTATAACCCTGTGCCACACATGCATCTTCAATACTGCCAACGTAGGTGAAATGCTCCAGCAGTCAGGGGTGGCCACAACCTCCGGCTGAAACCAAGACCAGCGGGATTACAACCATGACGATTTAAGTAGACAATATTGTTACAGATTGTGTCCCAGGCCCTCTCCTTTTAAAAAGAGACTGATAGAAAACTAGTCTTGCCTGTATGTATTGTATGTAAACATGTCCCTATATATTGTTATTTTGTATTTGTTGCTTTTAAATAAAACGTCACGTAATGTATTGTAATGGTGTTGGATTTATTGAAAGGCTGGCCTGATTAATAGAAAATGCTCCCACAAAATGTGTAAGGAACCTTTTATAAATCCATTCAAAAGAAATGCAATAAACCAACAGTCATAACATTAATTATTCTCTTCATAGCTTACACTAGTTCTCATACAAAATTGACTAAAATGAAGGTGAAATGTTAAATACCAGCATGTCTTTAACATTTATAGATGATTATAACTCACTTTACAAATGTTGTGTTCTGCAACATTACAGCATCAAACGCAGACTGTCAGGTTCAAAAGTCCCTCAGTCCACGACAATACAAAAAGCCATATTACAACCTAAGAAGTTGATTATTTTGAGGAGGAATCTGTACGAGCATTCAGCGCCACAAGCTTGTTTCCAAACGGGTGTGAGGCTCAGGCCTAGTTTAGCCAACTGCAGTCCACGCACATACACCATGTGTGTATTATTGTGTGTATTAGGTCATTAGTTGGCAGCCTCTGTGCCTTTAGCTTCCACAAATTCCATGGCCTTCTCTTTGACTGCCTGGATGCTCTGCGGGGTGCCGTGTTTCTTCTCGTACTCCAAGTAGCGCTTGAAGAAGAACTTGATCTTTTTCACTGAAACACTCAGGTGGATCACGCGATCAAAGAGCGCCCTGCGGGAGACATGAAGTTGAAAAACTAAATGAAGCAGTCTTCACTTGTTCTTAGCAAGTATGTTTACCTATTGATTAACAGAGAATCTAAAAGGAATGAAACAAAATGTGTTAAATGTGTCAATGAGGAGCCAGAAAAGAGAGCAAGCTCACCTGACGTCCTTCTGTGATCCATGTTTGACCATGAGGTCAATGAAAACGGACCAGAGGTCTGTACGTTTCGGGTAGCTCGTCAGTACTTTGTCAAACATGGCGCGACCTTTCTCTGCATCACCATAACGGAACTCCAGCTGAGCAAACTTGGCGATCACATCCACACCTGGGAGACAGCATGACAATACGTAAAGGTTAAAACCTGTGGAGACACACAGCTGGGACAGGGAAACAGTCTGCACTCTGACATAGACTGCACAGCTGAGAGGATGAGAACTGGCTGGTTACAATCAACAGAGGGTGTCTTAAAATACACAGACTCTTTTGTGACATTACATCTTTAGTGTTTGGACACCAAGCCATCTTACTTTCTTTGGAGGGCAGACTCTTCAGCGCCCTCTGCAGGAGAGCACTGGCAGCGTCACTCTGACCCTGCTGTAGCAGGAATGTGCCGTAGCTCAGCCACACTGCCTTATTCTGACGGAAACGCTTCACCATTGTCTTGTACAGGCTCTCTGCCTCCTGGATACAAACACAGAGAGAGCAGATAACGCAGAGAAAGAGAGACATGCAGACATTAGTGGCTACAGAACACAGTATTTTAGCATCAGTCACAACAAATGGGCAAGATGTGTAAAGTATGGTATTTAAACACTCAGTAGATTGTACCTTGGTCTTGTCGGACTTTGCATAGATGTCAGCCAGCTGCTGGTACACAGGCATGGGCTCGCAGAACTGCAGGGCCCGCTCAAACACCTTCTTTAGGCTCTCCTCTGTGCCGTACATGTTCTCGAGGTTCAGCAGGGCCACCCACACATTCAGTTTCTCCTGCTCTTCCCTGGAACCAACACAGGACTGGTTTTACATAAAATACAACTATTTGTACAAAGGGAAAAAACAAAATAGCAAAAATACTAAGTAGAGGGTTAACAACAATGACATAAACTGCTCAGAATGTGAATAATGCGTCTGGATTAGTGTACATTTGAAAATTAGCGCAGCACGTGAACTAGTCCCAAACGGTCGACTCTATGTCAGCATTGGCCTTGAAAGGTTCAGGGTGATTTAAAACAGTAGATGACGTGTTGAGTCATTCTCAACCCTTGAAATGCTGGTTTTCAAATATTAGATGAGAATGGCAATATCCAGCATTGATGAGTTTCATCACAGTACATCATACAATTTAGTTTACAACTCAAAAAACATGTTAACGTGTGCAGTACCTCTTTAATATATGATGTTAATGACACTCCCACAGTTGAATAACTACAAAAAAATCTGTCTGTAATTCTATGAATCACCTGAAGGAGATGGTTTTGAGGGCCCTCTCGGCCACAGCACGGGCCTGCTCGATCTGGGTAGCCTGTAGATGGTGAGCCATGTACTGGAGCCAAAGCAGGGAGCTGTTGGGTGAAGCAAGGAGCAGGCGCTCGAAGGCGGCTGCATCCTGGGGCTGCAGGCTCGGATCCATCAGCTGAGCCTCCCGCTGTACCAGGGCCTTCTCTGCTGCTTTTTTTTCTTGCTCAAGCTCATGACGAGACTTCTTCTGCTTCGGCTGTTCGACAGGAAAGAAGATGAGTGGTGAGTATGATAAATTCCAAAGACTTAAACAGCTGATATTTGAGCTGCATACAAAAAAAACGACAATAGAAAGTTGTATTTCTTTGATAATCCTAAGATTAAACATGTATCTTCATGGTCTGCTCACCTTGCTGCTTCCTTCTTGGTCCTCTCCATCACTGGAGTCCCCGTCCTGCGCTGCAGAGGCAGGCTTCAGGGAGCTCAGTCCTACATCCCAGGAGAAACCTGCTGCCACCTGCAGTCTGGATGGACCTCCTGAGCTGTGCGTCGCCTGCTGAGAGAGAAGAGGTGAAATCTATTTTCCATGTTCTGAATATAACTGTACCAAATCAATGGAGAGTTGTATTAAGGTTAAAAAAAAAAAATAATAATAATAATAAATGGTGAGTAGCAACATATTTACTTACTTTTACCGAATTGGATTTGGGTTCTTCTTCGTCTTTCTGATCCTCCTCTTCTCTGAAGTACACCTCCACGCCGCTGTCATTGCCATCAGTCTTTGCTTTTTTTGTTTTCTTCTTCTTCTTTGGGACCTGGGACTCTGCTTGTTTCTGGAAAATAAACCACAACATATAGATAAAGTCCTTTGGTGACGCAGACCGTTTTAAATGGGGGCTAAGATCAATGCAGGATTTATTACTGTCAAACCAAAGGATAATGAATGATTGATGAGTGAGACAGCATTGATGTATGTGTACTCTATGGAGCACTGATTACTTCCAGGACCTCAAAAGGCTGAATAGTGAGTCATCAACAATGTGTTTCCTACTTAATGTAAAGCAGGAAGGAAGGAAGGAAGGAAGGAAGGAAGGAAGGAAGGAGAGAGAGTTTGATGTGAGAGTGAAAGAATTGGTTACCGGTTCGCTCTCAGACAATGTACGTTTCTTCTTCTGAATATCGTGTTTCTTCTTCTCATCTCCGATAAGACGCAACGGCAGACTGAGAGATTCTGGAAGTACATCCGGCTTCCCAGTGTCCACTGGGAGCAGAGAAAGGTTGACCAACTCCTCCTCTTTGTTAATACTGAGGACCAGAATAGAAAGAGCTGCAGACTAAACATGACGTGATGACAGTATCGATTCAATAGATGTCTACTACCTTAAGTTCTTATATAAAGACATACCATCAGCATTACAATACGTGTCTCGTATTATGATTTATTTCTTTCTTTTATTTTCAAACACTCTCCAACCACAGAATGTGAATCTATGGGTTTTTTACCTGAGGATCTTGGTAGTGAGCAGGGTGTTGGGAGGCAGATGCTCCGAGAGGACCTTGTGGTTGCTGACAAAGTATTTGGTGGACTGCTGAAGTTGGGCTCTTCCTGTGATGCTCCTTGACAACCTGGAAGACAAATGTGTTAAATGAGAATATCTTCAGAAACAGGAGTAAGGATGTGTAGAAAAATCTGGAGCTGGTCTGATGCCAAAGAAAGTCAAAGCTTAATTTCAGTGCTGGATGAGTTACCTGATGAAGACCCCCTGCTCTCCCACAGACTTGACGTAGCCTCTGGTGATCTGGCCTGCCTTCAGATTTTCCACAGATAAAACTTCGGGGTCCTTCACTGGCTTAACCTGCTGTGGGTTCAGCCTGGAAGTACAAAGTTACAGTCAACCACATGCTGTAATAACATATGTGCCTAATAAAGCTCTGACTTTGTTACAGAAACTCACAAATCTAATGAAACTCACTCATACCTTGATGGACGTAGAGACAACTGCCACTTGCCATTTTCATTCCCAAGAAGGAAACACCTGAGGCAAAAGAGGAGGCAAAAAACAAACTCTAAATCTAAACTTCACAGATTTATATAAATGGGTTTTTGAGGCCTGATAGTGGTACCAAAAATGTTAAAGAATAAACAGGAGTTCATCACAGTTTGTAATTGAAATAAAACAAGGCAGAAATTGGCCTAATAGACTATGTGCAGTACATATTAAAAGGCATTTCAGCCAAAAAGGTCACTGGTGCATTCACTGACCTGAGCAGCTGATCCTTGCTGAACCCATCCAGGGGTTTTGGCCTGTAGGCATCAGCCAGGTCAGTGACAGCAACAGTCCCTGTGCCCCCGAAGGGAAGTTTGACTATGAGGCCAACTTGTGGCAGAATATTAGTCACCATCCCCAAAGTAACACTGCCTGTCTCCAGTTTATGGACACCTGGGAAAGAAGAGGACCCCACAAATTAAATTAGTCCTTGTTGTCTTTTTGCATTTGATAATCAACCTTAAGCAATAGGTACAGTAACAAAAGTAAAACAATGAAATAGCATTTAAAATGTGATGACGAGAAGCAGCAAACAATGAAAACAGTTTCTCGTACCTGTGAGTGACAGCACAAAGCGGTGAGGTTTGGAGTTGACTTCTACCACTCTGGTACGGACTGCCTGGCCCAGCTTGAACAGTTTCTCTGGGTGGCCGGCATCCTAAAAAGAAGCAGAATATTATTTAAAAAAAAAATTAAATGTGCTCTTCTAATATATACATGAAATGTTCCTGACATGGATACAGCTTTAAACACAGTCGAGGTGCAGTCATTTTGAAGTTGCTGTCTGTGGCTGAGTTATTGTTATTGTCCATTTGTATGAGTTGAATATATTATATGAATAAAACTCCCAACAAACTTACTTTTGGATCAGTGATCATAGCCAGCAGTTCAACTGTCCCAGTTAGACAAGGATCAGTGGTAACCTCCAATGACTTCTTCTCTGGATGAAACTGTAGAAACATGAACACGATGAAAACCTTCGCCTGTGGCTATGTTTTTTAGATTGATTTTTTTATTTGTCAACTTATGATCACAAGGTACATTTTGTGGAAAGCGGCAGGAAGAAATAAAGCAAGTTTCTGCAAGCTGATTTTGCTAACTCACCTTTGATACAAAGCACGTCAGTTCTTCCCCGACCTTATAGCTGTTGAGTTTTTCTTTTGTCGTCACTGCTTTGAAATCTGCACTCTTATCCAATTTGCTGAAGAGAGAAAAAGAAACGGAAACAAATAAATAACAAAACAAACCACAAAATGTGTTGGAGTCGGGATGACGGGTTGGAAAAGGACTGTAAAGTTCATCATTGACTTTATATATAAAGTATATTATATAATATTAAGGGTATTGACCTGTATATTTTTATAATGTTGACATGATAATTAAAATTACCTGGGTATAAGTGTGAGCTCGGGAATGGTGTACGTAAATTTGGGATGGGAGAAGGGCAAGAATCTGAAATAAGAGAGTTGAGATTAATTTTAAGTTCAACACAATTCAACAAAAAATACATCACAATTAGCTTTACACTTTAACACTGGCTTTATGATTAAGAGTGGAATCAAAACAACATGAGAAAAGAAGGAACTTGCGATAAGAAATGTCGATTCTTCCTGCAGTACGTACCTGTGACTGGATGCTTCGCGTCCTCCGATAACCCTGGCAGTGACCATGCTGCCCACTTTAACGGAGGATGTGGGGAAGAATCCCTGACACACTTCAGCGACCTCCACCACCTCAGACACGTGCACGCTGCCCACACTGCCATCCTCGAGTATGACCTGAATGCAGGTCGGCTTCACTGTCCGCACTTTACCCTGCACGATATCGCCAAAGCGGTGGCCCTTGGAGGCCGTCTGGTTTTCTGAGGTTGTGCGCGCTCGTTTTGGTGCGCAGCGCTGCCACGACACTAGAGGGAGCCCCTGCACCTCTTGACAGCTGGGTTCTATAACCTCAGCAGCCAAACACATCCCCGCCTTCAGCCTCTCTGACTCAGACAGAAATACCTCGTTCAGGTGGCTGTTAGTTTGGATCACAGTCAGCTGTGCCGTATCGTCCAGTGAGATGACAGCGAAGTCTTTGTCAACGTGCTGCACCATTGCTGTGTACTTTGATCCTTCAGTTAACTGTGAAAATACCAATGAAAAGAGATTATTAAGTCAGTAACTGTGATCTGAATCTATATTATGATCTGACTCAACCATCTATATTTGTGTGAAAACGTGAGACATCAGGCTCCAGAAAGAGCAGTGTTGGGAAATACCTCAAAATGGCTTGAGAAAAGTAATAACTCACAGATTTCTTCTTCGCAACCAGCTTGGAAAGGATGGACACATGGACACAGGTTGACAGGATATCAACATGGAGGATGACTGCAGTAACCTTTTGTCCTGGGGTCAAGTTAACACCTGGAAACATTGCAGCCAACAGAAAATATGATTTATTTCATTTCTAGAGGTGTGACACACACACACTGGTTGGCAGTGGCAAAGACTGTGGTTATCATCATGGAGGAGTGGAACATCTCAGAATTTTCTATACAAATTTTTATGTTTCTGGTTAAATACATACCCATGACATGGTGCTTGGTGGCCAGTATGGTAGCTCCGGCCAGATCATCAGACTTAAAGGTGGCACCGCTGTCCTTCGCAGCATCTACAGTCAGCTTCAGCTTCTGACCCACAGACAGAGCAGACAGCTGCTGGCGGAGGTCACTGTTATCTGAGGGTGAAGGCAGAGATAATGAGAGGTTTAGACACAAATGAAGAATTAAAAGAATCTAAAAGTAACATTTTGACTGAAACTATTATTTCTTTATGTGGTTATGAGCAGATAAACTTAGAGAGTGGGACAGAACAATGCAATCATACCTCTCATAGCTAACATTTCATTCACAGCCCTTCTCTCCTGCAGACCACTAATGAGTGTGGTCTGAGCATTGCTGTCCGGAGTTACGACCTCTGAGATCTTCAGTGTGATCAGGAAACGCCGCTTTTCCTCATCCAGGTTGGTCACTTTGGCAATCACCGTCTGGCCTAGCTGGAAGGCAGCTGCCGTATCGCTGACGAACTTGTCGGTCATGGCCTACAGATAAGCAGAGGAGAGGAAGCATTTTAATCTGGAAATAAACACTTAGAGGTACAGCTTTTCAGGTTAGAAGATACAACATGAAGCCCTGTACTTACCGACTTGGGTGCGAGACCAACAAGACCGTATGGGAACTCTACAAAGACGCCGTAGGACATGATGTTCTTGATCCAGCCAATCAGCTGCATTCCAACTGTGATTTCGGAAAAGTCCTTGGCAACCACTCCTTCCTCCAGTGACCACCTCACTATTGGTTTCTTGGTGAGAGTCTTTAATAGAAGAGCAGCTAAGGAAAACAGAAACAACTTTCCTGCTTTTCATAATTAGGAAATATGTGAATTTGCTTCCTGATAAGCATGAAAGACCAGTAAAAATATTTACAGATTCACACATTATATACAGACTCTTTTTAAAAAGGATACAATATTTTGTTTGTTCTGGCTGAAGCAGATGAGGTTTGAGATGTTGTCTCCCTCCTGCAGGCTCTCCCACAGCAAAGGGCAGTTGGACATGTGATCTGAAAGGTGCATCGTGGGTAGCACAGCACGGATCTCATCAGGGAGGATGGCCACCTCCAGGCCGTTGAGTGACTTTTTCAGCACTTTGGCCTCCAGCCTCTGCATCATAAAAATACACATGTTGAGGTCAAAATGTGATAAATGAGATATTAGAAAAAAGAGCGAGAGGCATAAGGTCTTTAACCTACCTTCCCCACCTCACAGACAAACTGGGGCTTGGCGGCTTCCTCAGTGTCTCTCTCCACTGCGGACTTAAATGACAGCACCATCTTCGCCTTATCGGGGTCACAGTGAAGAACCTTAGCCTTTAACACCTGGATAATAAATGAAACCAAACAACTTTAAAGGGCAGTCAAAGACACCAAAGAACCAGTAAGCAGAACATTTTAAACTAGACATGATCCTCTGTGTCCATGCCCTTTGAACTCCTCACCTGCCCCACATAGAAAACCTCCTCAGGGCTGATGACGGGCTCCGAACTGAGCTCGCTGAGGGGCACCAGACCCTTTACGCTGTTGTAGAAGCGAACGATGCAGCCAAAGTCTTTGATGCAGACGATGTAGCCGTGGGACACGCGGCCAGGACGGGCATCGGTGTAGCTGAGGAACAATGGCAGGGAGCTCTCAACCAGGGCCTTCTTTCTGGTCAGGTACAACTTCTTGTTCTCCGCATCTACTGACAGCACCTGAGGGAAGATATTCACACACACAAACGGAGGAATAAAACAAATATGAAAGATGATTTGCAAATCTGCCAGACAGTTTAAACTGCAGATCTGATTCTCCATTTGTTCTCGAGGGGCTTCAAGTAGGGAACTGGACTGACCCGACATTTGATCTTCATGCCCTCCACGTACTTCTTCTCTGGGTTCTTAAGGAGGATATCAGACAGGTGGGTCCGGGGCACCAAGCCTTTAATGTGGTCAGACAGATGTACCACCATACCATGACTCAGCAGGACGGACACTGTCCCCTTTGAAGGAGAGACACATGGAAGGAAGACAATGTGAACCAGACCAAAGAATCAGGGAGAGAGCAGAATGACACAGGAAAAATAATGGGAGAGGGTACTTAAACTGTGTCCAGCTTTAACCTTTTGTTTTTAGGCTCATTTACAGGAATTTACACTAATGTTAGCAAGGCTGCTTCTAGGCATTAACACCTCTTAAAGGCAAGAGAGCGAACAAGCATATTTCTTTAAAATATCAAACTATTAATTTAAATACAATTGATTTTAATACTTGATATT
>NW_023339729.1:7642758-7682276 GCF_004916995.1 Morone saxatilis
ATCTACTGACAGCACCTGAGGGAAGATATTCACACACACAAACGGAGGAATAAAACAAATATGAAAGATGATTTGCAAATCTGCCAGACAGTTTAAACTGCAGATCTGATTCTCCATTTGTTCTCGAGGGGCTTCAAGTAGGGAACTGGACTGACCCGACATTTGATCTTCATGCCCTCCACGTACTTCTTCTCTGGGTTCTTAAGGAGGATATCAGACAGGTGGGTCCGGGGCACCAAGCCTTTAATGTGGTCAGACAGATGTACCACCATACCATGACTCAGCAGGACGGACACTGTCCCCTTTGAAGGAGAGACACATGGAAGGAAGACAATGTGAACCAGACCAAAGAATCAGGGAGAGAGCAGAATGACACAGGAAAAATAATGGGAGAGGGTACTTAAACTGTGTCCAGCTTTAACCTTTTGTTTTTAGGCTCATTTACAGGAATTTACACTAATGTTAGCAAGGCTGCTTCTAGGCATTAACACCTCTTAAAGGCAAGAGAGCGAACAAGCATATTTCTTTAAAATATCAAACTATTAATTTAAATACAATTGATTTTAATACTTGATATTCATACCTCTACAATCTGACCGGCATGAAGATCGTGGTACCTATAAAAAGGCTTCTCAATAATACTCCTGAAAACAAGACAAAGGGGGTTTGTTAATATATCAAATTAAAAACAGTAAGGTCCATGCTAACTAGGGAATAAGATGCATAAATGAGGTGCTACATACTTGCGCAGACTAACAAAATAAATTTGGTCCATGGGACTGAAGTCCAGTATCCTGCAGGTGTGCTCAGGCATGGCAAACACTCTGTTTTCATTAGCTGGCTCCTTAGGCTCCTTCAGGTGGTTCCTCTGTCAAGAAATATAAATAAAGTTTTTACCCCAATGCTTAGACAGCTGAATATTTACAGAGAGCATTTATAGCATTTATTCTAAGTAAGTTTAAATAAAAATAAATTAAAGCATCGCTCCGACTCACATGTACAAAGGCCGTCATTTTGTCTGGCATTTCCAACATGGCTCCAGACATGTGGTGCATTGCGGTCATCTTGCAGTCCTTCACCACCTCACCAATGCGGTCATCTCCAGGAGGAGAGGGGTCAACTCTGCTTCCGGGCTGAGCGAGGTAGCTGCGCAGGCTCAGGGCCACCAGACGGGTGGACGGCTCCACATAGAGCACACAGGCTCGCACCTGGGTGGATTGATGAAAACAGGTTTATATAATAATATACACACATGGAAACCCCATTAACTGGTCACTTTTAACACCTTCATGCAAGTTTATTTTAATAGGGTGGATTTAAATCCAAAATATCACTATTAGAGTGGCCAGATACAGACAAACACAAAGTGATACACCGTCTAATATAAGCCAAAAGGATCCATGTGCCAGGACAGATTTACCTCGGTTCCCTCTGTGTAGCTGGAAGCCTGTTCTGGCTCCATGTGGAGAAAGTCCACCTGGCCACTGAAGGAGGACAGGAAGTCCAGGAACAGACCATGTTTGGTCACCTGCAATACCAACATGTAGACTTTATTCAAATGAAACATAGCTACCACTGAAGCTGTTATAGCCACTGCATTGAGGGCAAGTAGAGCTTTAACTGGATAAATTCCTTCATTGGACTGAATATGTATTGATATTATTATAGTAAAAAACGCTAAACAACATTACCAAAATAAAAGTTATCTCTACCTTTTTGATCTTAGCTTTGACCAGAAGACCAGGCAGAAGGTTAGTGAGGTTCCAGCCCTGCTCAGTTTCAGCATAGCCCTGTGCGACAGTCGGGGGGCTGACAGAAAGGCGGACCACGCGCCCATCATTCTTTACTTCTTCCACCTGAGAGGTCAAATACTGACCGACTTTCAGCTCTGGACACATGAGAAAACAGACATGCTTGAGAGACGTGTTGACACTTCTTTCCAATCCCTCACTTTCTGAACGTGTTTGATAAAAGCTGGAGAGGCACGCTCCAGACGAGGCAAAACCCTACTCTCATTTCTCATTTCCTCAGTAAATGACAGGTGGTCCAAAATACTTCGTCATACCTTCCGGGTTGTTAGGTTTGTCTTTTGCCGCTTCCTTGGGCAGGAAGGCTTTGGTTCCACTAATGCCAATGTCGACTATGTAGCCATGGTCCTCCACACTCTCCACACACCCACTCAAGACCTGAGTTGTCACAAAATAATTCAAAAAATTGTTAGATAGAAAAAGAAAAGCTGTATGTAATTTTATTTTTGCTCATTAAGGACTCACCATGCCAGCTTTCAGAGAGCTTGAGGTGAGAGCTTTGTTGACCAGCTTTGGATTGACTGACAGCTGGATGCTGAGAGAGCCTCCTTTGGTTACATCCAACTTGGCAACCACACACCTCAACACCATGCCAGGGTAGAAGAGGTGTGGCAGAGAGAAGATTTCCTGTGATGTAAAAATACACGATTCACCTTTTGAATATCACAGAATATCCTGGGATGAAAGTAAACTCTTGACATAAATAGGTTTAATGTATAATCTTTACTCTAATGTAGATGTAATGAGACTGATTCTAGACTCCACAGAAGCAATAAAACTGGCGTAAAACTGAACCCAGATTTTTCAGCCAATCATCCAACAATGGCACAGGCAGTTTGGAGTCATGCATCATCTGTGACAGTATATTTAAATCAGACCTACCTCTGTATCAGCTGAATCCAGTTGCTCGCTGAGCAGCTTGGCATACGAGTCACAGATGTTCTTGATGCTGAGAAAGCCTTGCAGGCCACACGGCAGGCTGACTGACACCTCAAAGTCTGTTACCTCCTTCACACAACCCAGCATCAGCATACCCTCCTTCACGTTCTGCAAAATCCACAAAAACACACACACAAAATCAAGTCAGATGCTATGCTGAAATACCCTGAATACACTTTTGATTCACAGTAGCGAAAATTATTTTCCTTAGAAAATGAAGCTACTTAAAACATTTAACTAATTATAAACATACACACTGGTTCTTGACGAATGTTTTACCTTGATATGTAGAATCTCCACACATTTGACAGCTGCATTCAGCGTCAATCCGTCTCCTTTTTCTTTGGCCGTCTTTGACTTTTTGAGCTTCTTGCCGTCATCCTTGCCCGCCCCCTTTCTTTTCTTGGTTTCTGCTTGTTCATTTGACTGCAAGAGAAAAGCAAGCTACTGCTATCTGCGGATGATGACACTGATTTGTAAGTATACAAAACATAAGCCAAACTACAGTGTGTGTGAAAGGAAAGGCGGCCGATGTGAAAGAATGATTAGCACTTAAGGAATACAGTGTGTGATGATCTTCTCTCTGGGGATACAAGTATGGATCGCTCACAGTAGTATGGATACAGATAGATAGAAAAGAGGGTAACTCTACCTGGAACAAGTTGTCCACCTCTGTCCGCTGCACCACTATTTTACTCTCAGTGGGCTTCTTTGCCGTCCCCCCTCGGGGGAAGTCCTCCTCCAATGATGCCATGTTTGATGCTGTTTCAGATGTTTGATGCTGTTTCAGATGTCTAAGAAAACCAAAGTCACTGTCAATAAACAGAACTTTTCAAAACCTCTTAACCTGCTGATCATACAAAAGTTACATTATACTAAGCGACAAATGGATGTAGCCAATAATCAGACCCATTTTGTGTATCTCATGTAACTCAATCATCGTTTATACACTATTAACACAACATTAAGTCACACATATGAAAACAATGATGAGAGCCACAAACTGAGCTTTCTACTCAGGCATTGTTTGATCCATCACAAGCACATACAACTATTTATACCAGCTGGAGACATTTAAAGGGCACATTTGAAACAAGTTGCAATACAAATGTGCACAGTGTTACCCCTCAACATGCACGAGCCAACATTAGCTACCTGTCTCCTATTTTAGCACTCGAGCTAAAGAGTAAGTAAGTTTGCCAGCAGATAAAAGAACTATTTCTGTAGAGACAACCCTGACTTTGATTCAAACATACATTGAAGTGTTCTTTCGGTAGTTATCACACAATGTTTCCTTACATTCAATCTCCGGCTTCAGGATACGAAAACTCACATGTTGTTCAGCAGCACGCCATGATCACAACCCGGAAGAAAAACTCATGTGGGCGGGTCATTCTTTGTCCAATCACAGACGAGAACAATGATTGATACCATCTTTAGCCATTCAGTGGATAGTTGAGACCCTAACTTTGAGTGACATTATTTTGGACCTATAGCAACCCACCTTGAGTAGGCGGGACTTCCTTGTGAATTTAGCATTGCGGCCTCTGCTGAAGGGCACTTGTCTGATTCTGTTTGTACAGGGGTCGTGTGCTAGAGGTAAGACATACAACGTTCACGTATTTAGCAAGAAATGAACCCACTTACTTTGGGTTTGAACGCGCAGAGCAGTACTCATGTTATCGTTGAAGCCCCTCTGTGACAATGTGACAGTGTAATGTTTAACTTCAGGTCTGAATGTTGAATTAGCTAGCAGGCTAACCTAGCAAGCTAACTTACTGTACAGTGTGCCAGCTAACGAGCTTTGAACCAAAGTCAGTCTGAATGAAATGTCCTCTGTTGGAGCCACAACGTTATTGACTTTAAACAGGTGAAGTTGTCAGTAAACACCATTATACTGGAGTGTTGTTGTTGAGCTTGTTCTCATTTTTAGATCTGTCGTTAAGTAACATTAGCATGTCGAGCTTACCCATCGTTAAAGCTGCACATTCTCTAATGCAATAACGCATTAAAGTCAATTGATTCAGTAAGTAAATTAAAATTGCAAATAAGGTGTTTTTTCATGTGTCGTGCCAAAATAAAGTAGGCTCCTTCTGAAGAGCTCCTTGTTTATTTCACCAGCTAACTTGCTTTCCCCACACTTGCTCCTGTCAAAATGTAGCTAATTGTAATTTTATAAAATGCTTGACTAATTTAATAATCTATGTTGTGTGATTAGTATCAACTCTTAGTATTCTATCTACTAATTGAATCTGCAAACATACAACAGGCTGCAATTATAAAATGCTACGAAAACGACTTTCAGGAATTTGATATGTCAACTCATTTTCTGTCGATCAACTAACAGTTTTTAGCATATTTTGTTTTAGTCACACATACTAGTTTCCAAGGTCAAAAATGAACTTGCTCATGTACTAATATTATTAATCAATCACCTTTATTCTCCTTGTGGTAGGACCATTAACAATCCATCATGGGAGGACACGACGCCGGATCCCAGCACCAGTTCACTGGTATTGCCAAGTACTTCAATGCATACACAATCACAGGAAGGAGGAATGTGAGTTGTGTGCAGCTTCACTATCAATAAACTGCATTTTCACATTTGACAGTTAAATCTCTCTATGAATTTCTCATCGTGCCTCCTTTTTTTTCTTCTTTTTAGTGTGTTTTGCTCACATATGCCACCATATTAGGCATTGGCCTTTTCTTCAAATTGAAGCCCAAGAAGCAGGCCG
This sequence comes from Morone saxatilis, assembly GCF_004916995.1. NCBI lineage: Eukaryota > Metazoa > Chordata > Actinopteri > Moronidae > Morone > Morone saxatilis. The sequence continues at coordinate 7,648,244 of NW_023339729.1, forward strand.
CCGTCACAGAAAAGTGATAATGTAAGTGCATAAGTGTCTCTATCCTATTAGTTTCCAAGTACATATGTACTTTTGTTAAGTATCGCTCCATCCAATCAACCTAAGGCCCTTTGTTGTGTCCTTACAGGTGTCCATTTTGACCATCATCTCTAACAGCTGGGAGTGGAGGAAGCAGCTGGACGTGCTTGTAATAAAATATGAGTGTTTGGTATCCCTATGTTAACAATAAAGAACATTTGTGCCCAATACATAGAAAACACTTGTTTTATTTACAGTGTACGCAAGTATAAAATAATTATAATACAGAAATGTCAGCCACGTGTTAAAAAAAAGCTGTAAACATGGCAGTGATTTTAAAAAAAGTCCTCAATCAACAATGGCACTTTTCTCAGGCAAGGGGATATAGGGTATATAGGCCAGCTTGATTTGGGGCCTGAGGGCCAGAACAAGAGTTTAATAACCTAAATGTAATCTTCATTCACAGCTAGAGGTTCACCAGAGGTGATTTGTTGATAATACAGTTGTTTGTTTCCCACTGCACCAAGAACCTCCAGTTACTTATGGAGCTTGGGGATCAGATGTGTGTCTCATTTCAAGTTTCTATAGATTATTTTCTCATAATTCAACAATGTCTCATGGATTGTAGGCCCCAGCGGCCAGCAGCAGGTTCCTGCGAGTGAAGTGAAGGTGTATGACGGGTGTGGATTTAGACATGTAGGTGCCCAATAGAAGCTCCTGGGAGTTATCTTGTAGATGGACGTGTCCTGTAGCTGCTGTGAAATCATCAGTCTCTAAATCATCAAACGCTTTCAAAGCATCCCACAGACGAACTGTATTGTCCATGGAGCCTAAAGAAAGAATAAGATGAAACGTCACTGCGAGTTTACCAGCAAAGACTCCCCTCAAATCTGAATATCAATACATTGAAACGCACAGATTAAGATTACAGGGGTATGGTCTCCTGTAGCTAAAGTTGAACAGATCTGGCTCCAAATGCATTCAGTTAAATGATGTTAACAGATAATCAACTGATGTAAAATTAAGAGACATTGTAGTTCACCCACCAGAGGCAAGGATCTCGCCGTCTCTGCTGAACTTGAGGGAGTAGATGGTATCTGTGTGGCCTTTTAGCTCTCCAATCATCAGCCCATGACCAATGTCCCACAGAAGAACTCTGCCATCAGTAGCTCCTGAAGCCAAGAACTTCCCATTGGGAGAGAAAGCCAGCGCGTGGATAGGACCCTGAAAAATGCAGTGAAAAGACTGGCTCAGTGGTCATCTCTGCAGCAGTGCTGTTCCATAGATCTTTGAATCTTAAGCATCTTTAACTCTGGGTGTACAGATAATTCTCTAAACCTACTTAAAGTTATAGTAATATATTTAACTGTTTTGTAATGTAAGTTATATTTATATTTATATATTTTTTGCATCACCTCAATGTTGGTGTTCAATAGGAATCACATGACATTTCACAACTTGTGGGGGAACAGCAGCCTGGTTTGAAGTTTTTCTTTGTTCATAAGATGACTCTACTGACAATGTGTAATAACTGATGCTCAGCCCTATAACAAGGATTTTCTGCTGAATGGGAGACCACAGATCAGGGTACCGCTCTGCTGACTCGTCTGACCTTGTGACCAGTGAAGATGCGGACGCAGTTTCCGGTCAGGACATCCCAGAGACGGATGGTGCGATCAGACGACCCTGTGACAACATAATTGGAGTTGGGGTGGAAGCGGGTGCAAGTGACATCAGCTAGGTGACCAGAGAAAATCCGTAGAGGCTGGTAGTGATCTGTTGCCCACAGGCTGTTGGAGAAAACACAGACCAATAACACATCTGTAGACAGACCGGCTGTGTATTGGCAGTATGTTGTTTACCTCTGAGTTACAGGAGAATACTACTCAGTTAAGTTATGCATTTCCTTACCGGGCAACTCTGTCGTGACCCCCAGAGATAAAATAGTACCCATGGTGGGAAAACTGGGTGTCCCACACTGGGTAGTTGTGGCCTTTGTAGCCCACAAGACAAGTAAATGTTTGGAGACTCCAGAGCCTGACTGTACCGTCTTCAGAACTTGACAACAAGTAGTTTCTGAAAGGCAAAACAGGAAGGTCAAAAGGAACCACCGGAGTTATGTTTAGATGCACAGACAAAAATAAAAGAAAGTAAATGTTTATTCTAGGTTAAATGTATTAATGAGTGCGTAGGCAGACATGGTAATATTAAACGTTGCCAATGAAATGCTTTATACCTGTCTGGGCTGAAGCTGATGCCATACACCGGCCCACTGTGTCCGTAGAGGATCTTTGACTCACTGGCCGTCTTCTCATCCATGATCCTCTCCAGCACATCGTCTGACTCTTTGTCAATCAGATTCAAATCTAGAGTGAGAGAAGGGAGGGGGGGTTATTTAAGGTAAAGAAAGTCATAATAAAATCAAGCAAGGTTGTCGGTCATTCATCAGTGGTCACTGTCAAACACTGTACCTGCCGCAGACTTGACCTTGCGGAGCTTTTTCGGCGTGACGCTCCACACCCGTACCGTTGAGTCCGCGAAGCCCCCTGCAATCAGGCTGGAGTCATCTGTGAAGTCTACTGCAGTCAGACCCTGCAGGGCAGAAGGGGAGAACACTTAGAAATGATTCTTCTGTAGTTTGTCTGTCCAACTGTGCAATCTCTACCACTTGCTTAAATGTTCAACATGTTGTGACGTACAGTGAATTGCTGCAGTTATGAATCACTACCTGGTAAGCGTTGAGAAAAGAGTAGAAGCAGATGGAGGGGAGGTTATCTGGTGCCAGGCGGATCCTCTTGGTGGCCTCCTTCATGTACATGATCTTGTCCAACTTGTCTGAATCCTTTAGTTCTGGAAGAGGTATCCTGAACAACAAGAAACGACCGTCACTGACTACGTTTACGCACACATTTTCCACTATTATTACAAAAAATGACAATATTCTGCATTTGATATGGGTCATGTAAACAGCATATTCCGTTTGGATATACCTAATTAGGCATCATTCCTAATGTAGCATTTACTGACTAAGACATGTGGGATATGCCGATTTTACCAATATTATTCACATTTTAGGAGCGTTCTTTAGACATGTATACAGAGCATTTGAAATACGCGTCTCATTTGGGTTTTATGACACAACATGCACAACAGCTGTTCCACATTTACCACTGGAGCAAGATGACTGCAGTTTAAAAAGGAGGAAAAGGGAAGATTGAAAGGAGGTCAATTCCACCGTAGGACGTATAGTACTTCATTAACAGTCACATCAATTAGAGCAAGCACAGATGCATGTAAACAGGTGGAATATTCCTTTTTACTGGCCATGTAAACAGCTTAGTAGGAATATTGCCTTTTTCAAAAAGAGCTCACAAGTAAATATGAGGCTACAACACCATTAACGTTTGTACTGTTTGTGGATTAGTCATTTCCTTCTAATTTAACCTTTTGATTCATGAGCAGTATGTGTATGGTTGCATGCAAAGTCAGTCAGTTGCCAACATCAGAACTCATCCCTTTACTTAATATTGATTTTACAAGGTAAATAACCCCTGCGTTGCTATGACTAAATGTGGGACTTTCAACTGAAATGCAGCTTCTAATGAATCGTACTGTTCTGGTCTTACGAGTCAGTTGATTGAGACAAAACTAGGCACCAGCAGTCCAGAGCTATATACCGGTGTATCTACCTAGTCTGTGAAGGTGCATTAGGATCCTGCTTCTTGCTCTTGGAGCCCATGCTGTCCTTCTTGGGTTTCTTCTTCTTGGGTTTCCCCTCCTCATTCTCTGCCTCCTCGTCTTCGTCATCTAGAGGCAGCTCGATTTCTGGTTCCTTCAGCAGTCCATAGTAAACCTTGATGGAAAGATAATAAAATGACAACATGTCATGAACTCAAAGTCAAGAAGAAAACACAGATTGGATCATTTTAGTCTGCCTGTGTATAAATCCAACCTTAGCCTTATTGGCCTCTCGCTTGGCCTCTCCTGCCAAGCTGCCGGACATGGCGTCAATCTGGCCCTTGCTGCGGGGCATGCCATCAAAGATGTCAATGTAGAGGTGCTCTTGGATGATATTCCAGATCTGGTTGTTCTGACGCTCCTGCAGGTGCCTCTTCAGCAGCTGGTAAGAGTCACGGGAGATACGCAGCACAAACTTGCTGGTGCGGAAGTCCAGCAGGGTCTCGTTGCCTCTCATGTGCTCCTTCTTGGTCAGGCTGGACAAAATTCGCAAGTCATCCTCATAGTAGCACTCTTGATCCCCGCTGAACCTGGGATGGAGGGAAACGAGTGAGGTACGGGTTATTCAAGTGGCCCGGGATTTAGTGCTACTTAAAATAAAATCAAGTAAGCCGTTTATAGTTGGAAGGAAATACAATAAGTCAAGGAAACTCACTTTTCAAAGAACACCTTGGCCTCATTTTCGTGATTGTTGTACACCAGCTCCAGATACATGTGGACAAACAGCGGGTAGAAGACCTGCGACAGCTCTGCTCGATGACAGTCCAAAACCGATTCTATGAACCTCTTCAGGCCGCTGTAGTAAACCCCATACAGAGCAGGGTCTCCTTGCTGGCTGTAAGCTGACAGCACCACGTTGACGTCTGGCTGATCCTCACCAGGAGCTGTTGAAAAAGACGCACGTGGTTGATATGCATTCAGCTGATATTGGACAGTTACAGCTTAATGGTCATTTAGGTAAAGAATAAAAATAACACAGCGTATTAACATAAATCTTTTACACTTCAAAGAAATAACACGATGACAGCTAGAGCTGCAACGACAGTTAACTGAATATCTTTGGATCGTGGACAAAACAAGACATTTGAGGATGTCACCTTGGGCTTTGGGAAATAGTGTTCAACCATTTTCACCATTTTTTCATTTCATTGACCAAACAACTAATCGATTAATCAAGAAAATGATCTACAGATAATGAAAATCATCATTAGTTACAGCCCTATAACTAATCCAACTCCATGACAACATAGTACCTTGACAAAACTACTAAGTGAAGTATTCTGTCAAACTTTCTTGCCATTGCTATGGGAAGCACAGTGTGTTTTAGTACCTTCATGTGCAGTACATGTGGCCACTCGCTAATATGAATGGGAAAGTACAACTGTAGTCATTCTATTGTAATAATATGATAGTTCTCCACGGAGGAAACACTTTAGTGTAACTCGAAGGTGATGTTACAGTAACTTCAGCGTACAACAGTCCCCACATTACAACAACAGTAGCCTGCTTCCACCTTTGGTTGGCGCCTGAGCTCCAGCGGAGGCTGAGGCAGTCACCCGGCTGAGAAGAGAGCTCGCATCCCCTTCTAGGTCCACACTGCCGGCAGCACCACCCGAGCCTGCCCCCGAGGAATCGCCTCCCTTTGGATCCAACAAATCCTCCGGTAATCCCGCTTCACGACGCAAAATTTCGACGGAGTCGTTGAGTTTGTTCTTTCTGAGGAATTGCAGGACCGCCAGCAGCGTCTGCTGGTCCTCCGGGGCTCCCGCCGCACTTTTATTGCTCCCAGCCGACGCACTGGAGCCCGGGGACGTAGAGAGCAGTCTGCCGTCGCTAGCATTATTATTTCCACCGCCATCGTTTGATGGTTCTGTCTTTATGTCTTTTTCTTCAACCGCTTCGACCAGACCACCCTGCACGGCCGCCATTTTAAAAATGAAATGCGCATGTGCGAGGTTTAAAAACGGAAGACGTTAACCGTGCAAGATCAGGTCACCTGATTGGCGCTTATTGTTGCAGCGTCATCCTGTGCGGCACACATGTCCCGCCTCCCTCAACAGCAACATCTGTACCTCAATGGAGACTGGTTTGATTTTAATAAACTAAAACTAAATTCATAACATATAGTTTGACGATCAACAGATTAAATGTTCCTCCTCAAATAAACTATCAGCATGTTTACCATTTATAACTATTGTACCTGTTGTCCCTTTTATTCTATTTTGCCTCAGGTAAACTGTACTTTGAGCAGTATTTATCATTTTAATATAAGAAATTAAGTTCCATTCATACATAATTGTGTGTGTGTACTGGGTTATATATACTGGACTGCATATTTAAATCATATATTTATAATTTAGATCACCATTTACTGTTTTGTACCAGGTGGTGGCACTTTGGTCCCACACAATCCCCACCCAGTCTAGATAGTCCCAACCTGATTGGATAATGCATTGAAAAACAAAAACATAGAGCTACAACAAAGGATTACTTTCATAATTGATTATTTGATTATTTTGTTTATGAAAGGTCAGCAAATTAAAAAAATCACAAATTCCCAGAGGCCATGGTGATGCCTTCCTATTTCTTGTTATGTCCAATCAAGGTATTCAGTTTACTATCATAGAAGATAGAACCTGAAAAAAATCACATTGGAGATGTTGAAACCAGTTATTTTAACCAATATTTTAAAACAATCAACAATTTCCCCTTATTTGCTGATGAATCAAATTAATTGTAGTGTTATACAAAGTTTGACATGCAACTTGACACAATGGAGACAAGAAGTACATACAAGTATCAGCAGTATTTACTTTGCATTCTGCTGAGGCTGGATTTCTGCCTGTACAGAATAACACCCCATCTTCGAACGCTCTGAACTCCCCTATCAGAGACACACTCATATAGCGCTGACAGTGCATCTTTTGGGTCAGCACAGCATCAGTTTTCATCTCCAGGAGACTGTCAGTAGAAAATCTGAACTTAATAGCATTTCATTTTATTTTTGAACAGTGCAGGAGCCATGTTTACTCACTGTTTCAGTACTTTGCTCAAGATTGCAATACAATAATATTAGATATAACATACTTAATATATATATATATAAAATATATATATGTTTTCTCTAGACTGAAAGAACTTCATAAGCAATAAACTTGCAAATTATTATCCAGTTACCAACTAATTTCAGAATCAGAACCAGGTTTATTGCCTGTAGTTGATTTACACATATACATACAGGGTCTGTCCTTGGTATGTTGGTGCATAACAGTAAACACAGTAAGAGACAATAAAGTTAAAAAGCAAGTACTGCAAAAGTCTCATAAATACAGAATCCTCAATATAAAATAGAAACATTAATAAAAAAGTGTTTGAAATGAAGAGGGTGGAATTTTGCAAAATGTTGACCAGGCAAAGCTTCACAGAATAAAATATAAAGAATATGTGCAATATATAGAGATAATAATCCAAAATGTCTCTTCAAGCTCAGATACACTCCTGCCCTGGCTCATCCACACTGAATATCATAAGAGTGAAAACTCAGCTGCAGGTTTAACGTGCAGACTGATAGTAAGGGGTGGGACAAAGAAGGGTTCACAGCAGAAGAAGCAGGGCGTTGTATAACATTGCGGTGGCAACGGAGAAATGGGGGTGGAGTTGGTTGGTGGGTGTAGAAGACACGTTTAGGTTAACAACTGCAACTCAGGGCGTGGTCATCTGTGCAAGCTCATTGTAATGCTGCTAATTAGTGAGTGAGGGTACATGCCTCCCTTTGGTATCATTCACTGAATGACAATGTCAGCATATCTTGGTATAACATAAAGATCAGCAACGTTACTATAAATAGCTGAAACAGCTTCTATTGTATTCACCTTCTCTCATACCCAGTAATATGCAGATGACCAGGGCTGAAATGTGTCAGGCTAAAGGTTATTGATTTAAGATCTATAAGTGTTCCCCTTATATAGTGATTTACAAAGAGACTGCTGTGCTGCACCGTGTGACTGCAATGTCCAGCACCTGCCCCTCCATAAGGAGCACACTGACATGTCCTTTTGCATTTGTATAGAATCACTTCACTTCACTGTTGTGTGCTTTTATTTTGAAATGATAGAATAATGAAACATAATAGACAGAGAAAGCTATCTCATCTAGTTGCTTTAATGTTTCATGGCAGCTCACCAGTGTTGACATTGATTTGAAATAAAACTGAGTGATTACATGCAGCAATCAGCTGGTACTGGAGGACTGAATATAGGACTATGGAAATTCAATTTCAGAGGGAAACACTGTACTTTTTTACTTCACTACATTTATCTGATGGCTGTAGCTACTACGTGGGTGCTTTCTTATATTCGGTTTATGGAAAGCTGCTCACACGCTCTTGACAGTAGTAATGAAATTGGTGAGTGAGGTGGGGAGAGACGCATGTTCAGTCGAATCTTCCTTTCACACCTCAGTGATGACTTGGCTCAGTTCCTCTGAGGAAGCTGGAGGACTCTCCCACCATCTCTCTCTCTCTCTCTCTCTCTTTCTGTCAGGAGGCAGCAGGGTGTGGTTTCACCCTGAAGAGACAGCTTTGTAGGAGCACATACAGACCCTCAACGAAAAAACACTGTTTCATGCACACTTAAATCCCTGAAATTCTTATTGCAATAGAGCCATAGCAATACTTGTATTGTATTCTTTAATTGATTTGAATTGAGCATTACAATTGTATATTATACAATCCAAACATTATAAAACATTGTTATTTTTCATATACAATGTTGATTCTTATGTCATTGTCATGTAAATTGCTGCCATTTCTTGTTAACAGAGCTTACATTTCATTATGGTACTAACCAGTGCTGATACCACTGACATGCATAACTGACTTAAATTAAAAGGCTCTTGCTTTGTGTTTGGAGAAGATGTGCAGTTATGGATGTCCCCTCAAGCTGTTCTGCTTATATGCCAGTAAAAACGTCCTCTGATGAGATTGGTGGGAAGGTTTACAGCAGATTTGTTAATTGGTATTGGTGGCACCCCTCCAAGAATTAAAAAAAACAAAAACAACTAGCAGGTTCCTCGACAGCTAAGTGGCCATTCTGATGAAAAATTTCAGAAGTTGGATGGTTTAATGGATCACTTTTATGGTCCTCATATGCTGCAACTACTTCAAAAAAGACAAATGATGAAATGAAAAGATGCTTTGCATGTGCATGTTTGTGTGTGAGGCAACAGAGAGTGATGTAGTCCTGGGAGTGCAGGGTGGGGCGTGGCAGTTTTGTAGTCGCGCTCAGGGTTTTTATGTTTGATTTCAATGCATTCACATGTAGGGTTTTCCCGGCTGCAACAAAATGGTGCAGTCGAGCTGTAGCTGCTGATTACTTGAAATAAATTCACCATCTCCATAAGATGCTGGAGATGATAAGATTTAGGACACTCTTCTACACATTCTTTATATTTAAAACTCCAATGACGCTTCCCTTGCTTGCTGTGTTTGTCCATCCTCAGTTTCTCATGCTTGTGTTATTGCTGTCCAGGCAGGAGCACCCAGCATTTGGCCAGAAAGAGAGCGTATGAAGCTCAAGATCTGTGATGCTTAGTGGCAACATTTAGAGGAAACACAAGTTTTTGCCTTTCAGAAAACATTGCCTGTCTATCTTTGAGCGGTAAAAGGGTAAGGAAACGCAGCAAAATCCCCCTACCGAGAGGCACATGTAAATAATTCATGAGGTGTGACTCTCAGAAGAGGTAGAAAAATGCCCTCGGAGAAGCAAAGAGGGAGGGAGAGAGTGAAGGAAAGATGAAGGGAGAGAAAAAAGTGGAAGGAGGGTGGAGGGGGAAGGCAGCGTGGTGGGTGGGGGGTGGCGATTGGGCCAGGGAACAGGAGGGGTGAGGCAGTCATTGGGGAGCAGCAACAAGACAGAAAGGATGATACCTTGAACTCAGAGGATGTATGGCTGATGGAGAGGCAAGGAGAGAAATAAAAATGTGAATGTGAGAGGTGACGTATAACGGTGAGAGGCAGGTGTAAAGGAAGGTGTGAAACAGCTAATGAACAGAGCTGACAGTAACGCAGATTTCATGCAGTGATGTAAGAGGTGAGCAGAAAGGAAAAGGAGGGATGAGGATTTCTCCTCCAGTAGCCATTGGCAACAAAGAAGAATTGCACCTTCATCACGCAGTTTCATTACACTGAGGTGATCATTACAGCAGGGCTACAGTGTTTTTGATGGACTTAATGAAAGGCTTCTCAAATGCACTGTAGGTCTTACTCACACACAAACACTGGTGCCACATGAGACTGGGGTTTAAACCTGTACGGCATTCAAAAAAAAATCTTTTTACACCCGTTGTATCACAGCAGGTGTAAAAAGTACATAGGACAGGTTACAATCAAATTCTCTGAAATCCATATTTATGTTACTATAACTGAAACCTTCAAGATCAAGTTATTTCTATTCTGTCTCTCCTCATCTTGCAGAGGCTGCTCTTATTTCGGCCTATGTGAGGTGTGTGTGCCATGGTGCACTGGTGCATGTGCGCATGAATGCATCTTAGAGACTTTTGCCCATCCAAGCGGAGTAATGGGTGTGAAGGCAGAGCTGTGGCACTAGAGATCTCCATTTGGGGGGATAAAATGCGGGGGCCCTGCATTATTCAATACTGACCTAACTGGAGAGCTGGAGCCTGCACGCAGTTGTCGGCTCTGCTGGCCTTATGGATGGGTGGTGGCAGCCTCACAGAAGCGAGCTTGTTCAAAACCCCCAGAACAGCTGGGAAAGTGAGGTGAGTTAATGAAATGCTCTTTACTCTGTCAAAGTTCCCTTAAGCAAGGCATGAAATATCTATATCTTTAAGGGCAGCTGCTGCAGTAACAATCAATACAGGTTTGACGTAGTTTTGAGTCGTTACACTGCAAAACGCATCTGTCCTAACAGTACACCTAAAGTATAGTTTGAAATAGATTGACGTCACTCTTCTTATGTAACTCTTAGCCAGAAAGCAATGCATGAAAAATGCAAACAGCCCTATCTAGAGCCAGTGTTTGGTTTGAAATATGGCGATTCAACATGGCGGACTCCATGCAATGTGACCTATAGCGCCTGTAGATATTATTCTAAGGTAACAAACTTCAGGCGGCAGCTGTCAGAGCACATGGTTTATCTTGATATTGATTTGGAGACAATGACATGGCTGAATAGCTAGTTAGTCTTGTTGTTAAACATACACAAATTATATTTATTGTTTGTCAACCATGGGCAGTGTTACAGTTTTAAATCGTGCTAGCCTAACGTGAGCTTTCCATCTCATAAGTGAGCCAAGGGTTCCATGAGCGGAGCAGACTTGAAATATCTCCCGTTTCCAAGTCATATCAAGGTTTGTCCTATTTACTTGAACCTTATGGGATGGTAATGATTCTTCCAGGTATTATTATTTATTTATTTATTATTGTTATCCTCAGGGGTTTGCAGGGAAACAGAGTTATTGTTTGTTAAAACTTTAGATTTTGATTGCAAAATACATGAAAATATAAATAAATTGTCTTTTTTCTTTGACAAGTGACTATGGTATTGGCAGGCTATAATGCCATTATCAGGAAAAAACAACTTAACCATCTGACACACTGGCATTCCTGTGGTCCATTAAATCCTGATAATGGACACCTCATCAGGAATAATCCCTCACATAATGGACACCTTGTCAGTCAGTATTCCTTCCTTAATGTGCTAGCATGCTAACATTTGCTATCGACATTGCCTCCTTTAGAGACACGCAGCTAGTGAGGCCAAACATTTTATGCATGTTGTTGCATTGCTCGAACTTGATGAGTACAATATTATCATACCATATAACATATGGCTAAAAGTATGTACTGTATATAATGTGAAGTTGTAATAAAGCAAAATTATACTGTAATATGTGGTTTGCAAAGTCTGATAGTGTGTGTGTGTGTGTGTGTGCACTGTATGGATATGTAGTTTTCACAGCTGGGAGATCTCCTCATTATCTGAAAAGGACTACCTCTACATCTATACATATGTTCCTGAACTTGTGGAGTGGTGTTTATGATCTTAATGATCTTATTTTAAAGCTGCCAGTTCATATGAAGTTGTTTTTACTTTTTCTGCACAGCCTCTCCTCTCTCTTCCTCTCTCCGCTTGCTCTTTCTCTCCCACGCATTTTCTGTCAGTAGAGATCTAACCAGGCACTTAAGTAGCCCCCCCACCGTGGGTCCTTTACAACACAATGTTGTGCACCGCAGTTTCTTTATCACTATAAATAATGCAGACCCCATCTAAAACTAATAAGGCAGTACGGCACAGCGAGGCAACAGAACGAACTAAACCCGAGAAACACGCAGAGTTCTATTGAAGCATTTTGATTCAACTCCTTATTTCATGCACCCAGCTCTGTATGTCTCTGTATCACATATAACACAATTAATATCGCTATTATCATAATTCATTGCTGTTTGTTGTTGAACCACATGGTGTTTATGTGAGAGACAATTCACAGCATGGATGTCCTTTGTTCGCCACAATCCAGACCTCTTCAGATAGCTTCCCTACCAAATTAGCCTTCTCTGCGGTCCAGTAAGCATGTCTAAAGATTATCACACACACATACACACACACACTCATACACACATACACACACAGTGACTGGCAGCTGCTGTGAGGGTAAGATAAAGAGGTGGCCTCCAATTTGCTAAAGGTCAGAGCCCTGGTGCTCAAAGCCTGAATCAATAATTATAATTTTGTAACTAATGGCAACATACACATTTATATTATAGAGACTAATAATTTGGATAATTTTGGATGATTTATATATCATTTGCAGTTGTCAGTAGAGATACTATCTGGATTACAACATACTTCTATTGTCTGCTGTTCTATTCAGTCAGTCTCAAGTGTGTGTAGGTACTTGTATGGATAGGAAAGTGAATAATGAAAAACACCTTAAGAAAGAGAAATGTTTGCAGTATTAGCTCTTTCCATCTGTTTGTCTGAGGGAGATGTACACTATCTCCTCATAAATTAGAATAATCTATCGCTGACAGTGGCCCTCTCCCACCTAGTGTGTGTCACATTGGCAGGAAATCTTCAATAAATCCAGGACAATAGATTGGCTGATATAAAGATCCCTCTCTCACACATGACAGGATTTGGTACATTTTAAACTCTGTAAATAGGACCTGAACTAAATCCTGATCTGCTGTGTAAGCCAAAGTGTTCAAGAGCACCTGTTCATTGTCGGTTGGTTATCAGTTAATTTGTTGGAAGGGACACATTGATTTTCATTCATTTACCATGGAGGTGAGAGACTTTGGCTACTAAAAGGCTAAAATGTAATTGTCTCTCTAGCAAAAATATAGATACATCCACCGGAAATGACAAACAAGCCTTCGTGATAAAGCAAGGCTCTTTGTTCTCCTTGAGGTGTATGTGTGACACAAAATAAAGGACGGGGTGGACCAGGTTTTCCTTTGTTGCCACTATTTGATGTCACCAGGAGGGGGGGGGGATGACTGGAATGTCCTTGGGGACGGACCAGCCTAAAGACCTGTGCAAACACAATGACAGACGGATGTGTGGTGGCACATGCACAGACTGGTATAGCACACACAAATGTGCATGCATGCTTACATTCACTCAGAAGCCACCAGCCTGCATTTCAATTTACATTTTATTTTACAACAGATTTATGACATACTAAGCCATAACAAGGCTTCAAAACCTCTGCTGTCTTTTGTGTCTAACTAGAAATATAGTAATCAGTGATGCCTGAAAAACTTATATAGCTTTGTTGTGGTGATCATTTCTTTTTTTTTTAACTAGGTCCACAGCTTGACTCCATAATAATTTGGAGATTAAATGTTACACCAAAAAAGATACACATTTAGGCAAATATCATTAATTTGCTGGGAAAGAAAAAAATACATCCTATTTGACACTAAAAAGTAAGTCTAAGTCTAAAGTAAGTAATTTCACAGGGGAATTAAATGAAATATTAATAGAATTTTTTAGCAGTATCTAAAATTACCCTTAGAGTATAAAGCAGAGGAAGCAGTTAGTTGCTTACAGTATCTATCTCTAATAGAATCTGAATGAGTTTAATGTCCATTTATATTGTAGAGTGAGGTGACTCAGATTTAGAAAGCAAATTATTCAGTGTAATTAACATTTCCATTGACATTTCCATCTCCCTGAATAAAAACGGAACGTCTTCACCCTCAGAGAGCTTGTAATTATGCTATTTGATGAAAAAAGAGAAGCATGGTGAACACAGACTGTATAATTAAAAATGGTCGTAGTCTCCATGATATCATCCATAGATTTCTGAAGAGCTGTTGTGAAGCTCAGTGTGGTGTCTCTGGCCATCACCATCTGGGTAGTCTAGACTTCGCCAGCTCCCGGCTGATCAAAAAATGAGCAAATACTTGGATTGTGGGTGGAGCTGAGGTAGGCTGAATGAAAGACTGGTTACTGAAAACACCTGCCTGTGATGGCACCTGTCACTCAAAGTGGCCAATGCCCTTAATTATGTATAACTTCAAGCCTTGATATAATTTAAATGGGTGAGTTAAATACAAATTCCTTTAGATGTCACAAAGGGGGAATTTAGTTATAGAAACCAAAACCACGTCTTGTACCAGGCTGTAATCATGTTTATGTCACCTGTAAAGGTGGGCATTTTTATATGGGGCTCAATGGAGAGTGACCCAGCCTCAAGTGGCCATTCAAGGAACTGCAGTTTTTGTTCGTGCAGCATTAGCTTCATTTGCCAGCCACGGAGGTTGCCACTTGGGTGAACACCAGCTTGAGAGTCAATTAGATAATAGCCTCATCAATGAGTTCAGATTCTAACCTCACAGCACATCTTAGACTCTCTCCACACTCAAACTATACCTGAGACAAGACGCTTAACCCTACAATACCATGGTGAACACATAAATCAAAACACTAACAGATAGACTAACCTGGGAACAGACGAGTAATACACGACCTCTCAGTCTGCTCAAAAGCTGACTGTACAAGCCTCTAAACTGCCTTTTAATTAATAGCTGATGGTGCTCCATCGATCTGCTCTCTAATTATAGGGCGTTAGCTGCTATAGATCAGCTGCCCTTGTGCTGCTACATCCAGAAAACCATCTGCACACAGAAACACACATACACACAGGCCCATCAAGCATACCTCCACACCACTCAGCCAGACGTTTTACTGTAGCCACTTCATTGTGGGAGGTAAATATTTTAACAGTTTACCAGCCAGAAACATTGCCTGAATTAGTCTTCATCCTCGATTCCCACAAGCTCAGAATGAGACGACAGTTTTAATTACGGCCCCGCCAAGATAATGGAATGCTTTTGGTGTTTTTCTGCTCGATCAATAGCTGTTTATGTGCGTACAGTGACACAGTTATCAGCCTCTGGGCAGACTGCCAGCAGGTGGGGAATGACTCCAGTCAGCACTTTGGAAGATGGAAGAGGAGGGGGAAGGAGAAGGACGAGGGAGGGACAAACACACGCACGTATGCATGCTGTAGGCCTCGGAGATGGCCGTTGCGTGTATTTGCCGTGTTGATGTAGTGCAGCAAAGAGGGTGGAGCCAAGGGTGCAGGAGTGCAGGCCCCCCACGCACCGTAGCTTTAAAAGCTGTCTCTGATGGATGTGCAAACTGCAGCACCGCAGTGTGAACGTGAGACGGTTAGAGAAGACAGGCAGACAGACACACAAACAGACAGACAGACACACAGAGGGAGGCGGGAGAAAGGCATATAAATGTACAAGAAAATGGATGAACATGAATGAATTCTGAATTGATTGATTGTTTGTATATGTGAGTATAAAGTTGAGTGAATTCATCCTGTTTTGTGTGAGTATTTCCTGCAAAGTAGATCTACAGCCACCATAAAGTTGCTCATGTTTCTTTAGCGATGGATGTTCAAACCCTCCATCACACATAATGCAGATATGTGTGTAAAGTGTGCGACACTGCATGTGAGATAAGTGGAATAAATGGGAGGGGCTCACTATGAAAAAGTCTCTGCTACAGTTTGTCGTCATCCATTGCCTGTCCAGCGCAATCTGTGCTGCACTGTCAAAATAAATTTAATCAATGGCAATTAACATCTGTCTGAATAAGGCAGTGTCTTTGATCAATTATGACACTTGTTTAAAAAAGCAGACATCGGTGTCATGTTCCCATAACTGTCTCGGCTTTTATTCAGAGAACAATCGCTCTGTTACCTTCAGCCAGCCATTCTCTCTTCATGGAACGACAGTCTTAGAAAATCATAACGCCATAAAGTCATTCTTTGCTGCCTAAAGGTCTTGAATGATGGTGTGTAATTACCCTGCACTCACCCATGATTGGCAGGTTAGACTGAAAGCAGTCCATCGCTAATCTTAATGTCATTTCTTCACGCTTCAAGGTTGAAATAGATATTGCTACTCAAATGGGCACAGGGGAGTAAGGTGATGACGGTACTGTTCGATACTTTAGCACCACCCACCTAACCACCTACCCACACACCACACATCACCTCCAAAGACATTATCACCTTCAGTGGGTGAAGGCTGAAGTGGTGTGAGCATTAAAGGGGCAATAAATCCTCGCAGCCACTTCAGATCAAAACCAGCTAAATTCAGGAGACAAAAAATGACAATAATGAAAACTTTTTTATGCATACAAACTTGCAACAAATGGCTTTATTGATGGTTAATAAAAATAAGGATCAGAAATAGAAAAAGAAAGCTTTTTAGAAAGAGCTTAATTAATAAGTAAATTGGTTTTTCACTGTAATACTATAATGTCTGGAGTTGTCTGGAGTTTAGAAGATAATGCCACGCTCATGTCTGTAATATGAAGTTACCAACAGCCAGTTAGCTTAGCTTTGCATAATGAATGGAAACAGGGTAAACAGCTAGGCTGGCTCGGTTCCATGCTAACGACTTTGAACGATTTCCTGCAGTCCTGTTGTCATTGGAGGAGAAGTTGCACCTCAACTTGTTTTTACACCTGACCACTCTTTAAGTTAAACTAAACTAAGCTAACCTGCTGGCTTATTTACTGTACAGACACAGACAGCATGGTATTGATATTCACATGTAACCCTCAGCAAGAAAGCAAATAAGTATGTTTCACAAAATATTAAACTATTAAAGATCAAGAAAAAACGACGGGACACAAATGTGTGTTTTTGGTGGCTTTTGGCAGATCTATAAAGGATGAATAATTTTTTTGAATAACCATTGAAATGCATAAGTTTCAACCTAAATAAAATCCTTTACACAACATACCTTATTGGAACATGGTACTATAAAACTCTCCAGTATTGTCAATCATATGGAACAATGTCATCCCACACCAGAGATGAACCAGAATGAGGTAGGAGGTATACTTAAATCATCAAGCAACACTTTTGATCCAATGATTTGCATTCAAATGAATCCTTATTTGATGTTTTTTTTTAATTATTTGTACATTTTGAATACCTGCAAATACATTTAATCAGTTTGCGTGACTTACATTTCCTTTGAGATTGCCATGTGGACAATGATTCTTTGATGATATAAGATGATTTGTTTCCTTAAACCTAAACTCAATATGGACAGCACTGCACACACATTGAATATCACTTTTCAACTTCTTCTAAAGCCATTTTCTAGTTTTCATTTTCTTTATGGCGAGGTCATGTTGAAACCTGAATGACTTTCATTCCTTCAACAGCAGTGAGTGTGCTCTGCATTTTTATAGGCTGTCCCATGCACTGGGTGATGTTGTAATTTCTAACAAACTCAGACCTGATACCGGATTTTTGCATTAGTTGTCAGCAAATGAGGAGAGACCACGAGATGACTCTTGGGTTTTAGCAGGATGAACAAAAGAAAGCATTGAAAGGAAAAGGTGTGGCAGCTATAGGCAATGTGAAAAAACATGTCCTCTGCAAACTATCCTACAAATTAGTGTACATGTAAGTGATTTAATCAATCACTGCGGGTGATTGATCAGGGCTGAATGGTAATCAGGTGATGGTTGGCTTGAAGCAGCAAAAAATACAACACCCCACCTTTATGTCTCATTAGGTGTATGTGTCACTATTGTTCCTGCCCCTAGAAGAAGGATGGGTGAAACACAGCAGGGACAGGGGAGAATGGACAGCACCTCCCCCTCTTTGAGCAGACCCCAACCACCCCCTCCAACCTGCCCCGTGCACATCTGGATGTTTGAAGACTTTATACTGTGTGAAGAATGGGGATTTGTCAATAAGTCAGCCTCTGGGGGCATGTAATCTTTACTACTCCAGCCTGCAGAGCTTTGTGTGGGGAAAGGGAGTGTCCCTCTGTGTCCTTTCCCAGCTTTTACATCCTCTGCTGCACATTGGTAGGTATCCGCTGAAGCAGTTTAATGTATAAATCATACAGTAATCTCACTCTCAGTGTGACACTGGACGAGAGTCAACTTCAAATGTGATATTGTTTGTAATGTAAAATGTATCCAGGATCAATGATGAGGAAAGCAAATAAAGAAATACCTGCTGGTTGTTTCAATGCATGCTTTAACGGCAGCCTGAGAAGAACCGTATTAATCCAGTTCTTTCTCAACAGTTCTGTGAGAAAATTACAAAGGCCTGTTCAACATTAACACAAACTAAATAAACACCGTAATGAGGGGCTTTTCAGGGTTAGACACTAATCCTCTCGAAGATAGGATTACTTTGGATACACTCTCCTAAAATGTTGATGAGGTTTGAGCTTCACTGTGCAGGATGACGTATGTGCAGTTTGACACTAGAAGGATGTTTTAACATCGCTATTCTGAAAGTGAAAGTTTCTCTGTGCTCATTGAAATAACAGTTTGCCACTAACACAGTCACCATTATAACTAACTTAAGTTATTAATATGTCATTGTTTGTGGCAAATAAATCAATGAATGCAGGTTTGACATCATTATTTTATCATCAATGATTTTATTTCCTGCAGAAAAAGAAATAAAGATCAGAAGATTGATACCACATCAATCTCCTGATCTAACTCTTGGCAAGAAAGCAAATAAATGTAGTTGCCAAAATGTTCCTTTAAGAGTAAGAGTGTGCTGGCTGAGCATTCACAATGTAATGGCTACAGGAACTTTTTTAATATTTCTTTTGTTCACAGCAACAGTTCATATGACAGGATCAGATTAATCAGTGTCCCAAAAAAGTGTCATATTTATGACATGTTGGATTCATTTGAGAGGCCCATCACAAGACGATGTCTGTCCTTTTATGGCCTTTAGTCCTTTAGTGTAATTTTAAAGGTGCATTGCCTAGATTTAAGTCCTCAGGGGCTGAAGATTAATGATGGCCATAGTTTCACAGCTGTTCAGCAGCAGATGAGATTAGTGGTCACAATGGTGTGGCCTAATTATGCTAAGCAAAGGCTAATAATAAGATAAAATATTTAATCAAAGTGTTGATTATGGTAAAGAAACAGTATGTATCATCACAACATTACTGCAGATGTATGCACCAACTCCCCAGCAGCAGGAATTCAAAACAGTGATGAGGTTTTAATTTTTTACCACTGAGTAATAAGAACAAGGAAAGAAGCCCTAAATAGAATCATGACCAAAAGCTTCTATTTCATGTTATCTTTCCGCTGATCAGGCTACATCTGTCATTACAGCTCTAACATAAGTGAAAAGGGAATTCTTAACACCGATCGTTGAAACAGAATCATCCAAAACTGATCAGAGGCACCACTCTTTTCATCACTGATTATTCCATTTGACACATTCACTACTCTTTCTGTTCTTACAGCTGCTTAACCTTTTGGTTTTAATCCTTTCAACATCAGGTTGAGCTCAACTTTGTTATATCTTTCCATTTCCTTTTGTTCTCTCGCTCTCAGAATGCTGTGTCATAGTCTGCAGGCTGGATGGGCTCAGCTGCTCCATTATGGATTAGGCAGCAGCACGCACCTCTCACCCCCCAAAAGAGCTGGAGGGACATTTTAGAACACGATGGTACTCTGTGATCTTTAGATACACCAAAAAAAAAATAAACTGATTGCTTATGCGCGTATAAAGAACACTCTAACATGTTGAAGATAAGAAGTTGGAAGCAACTGATGCAACATATTTTTCTCATTATTAAGAAACATGTAAAAATATAACCTGGAACCGACATTGCCAATATAAAATAGATTTCTGAAATTGGCTGGGGTCTTATGAAGAAATTGCTTTGTTATAGAGGTATAAACCAGTATGTCATCACCCAAATGGATATTTTAATGTGAGTGTGATTTCAAATTACATCTGTTAATACAGTCAGCGGTTGCACACTGCAGCACAAGGTTACTTTAAGGACACATCCCCGTAGGTTGGACATGTTTTGCTGCACTCCTGCGCCCTCCTTGGCCTCTTCCAAAATAATGAGTCCCATCTGAATAAGGACTAAGCAGCACCTCTTCTTCAATTCAGTGACTGTATCATTGCAAAAGTTTGACAGGAAAGTAACAGTACAGTATTTATTAATTGAAGGTCATCATATATTGGAGTTTTTTTTTTTCCAGGGATGCCCGTTTGTTATAATATAGGAAGTTGATTGGGCTTTTCTTTTTATTTAAAACGGCCATGTTTCCTATAAATTAGAGCTGTATCAACAAAGATTCCTGTTGTATCCGCAGGCTGAATTCTGACAGAAAGCCTAAAGAGGGAAGTGAACAAAATCTCATGTTTTTCCAAAAATATTCCAGAGTGGTTTGACATTTCTGAAAGGCATGTGCATTTGTCACCAGATTTATCTCCATTGTGACACTTTGTGCCTCCAGTGCATCCGTGCAGCATCAACAGCAGTCTGCAAAGCTTCAGTTCTGCTGCGTGTGATGCACACATCAGTTTCTCAGTGTACCTTATCCAGCTTTTGATGCAGCCAGCTGAAACCTAAAAATACCTACGTTTGAAAATTTCATCAGACATTTCCCTGTATAAAAGTGGGTTTTTATTATATCTGTTTAATCTCTAGAGGAAGTAAGATTTCACCCCAAATAGTTCTGGAGGGATGAGTTTAAAATATAATCTGTATGTTTTCTGGCAGTCTGCTATTGTAAAGTGAAACACTGTTGTAGTTAAATCTATTTAGCAAGATCAGCATAGATCAAAAGTATCTCACCTACAAAAACCTGCTTAAAAGCTTGAAAACAGTTTTTTGTCTGATGTGTTTTTTTGTAGTCTTTGCATTCATCACATATGATAATTAAGGGGGTAGTCTTATGTTTTGGTGTATAATTATTGCAGCTTTGTACCCACTGACTCCTTTCCCATTGCTTTTCCTTGAAAGATGCAAAGCTTTTATTCAGGTCTGTTTAAAATTCAACAATTGTCCAAACTGCACTCTATATTTATTAATAATAATATTTGTATTACCAAGTTTATATTTACTATTTTTGCCAACAATTCAAAAATCTGTCATGTTGATTAAGCGTCGCTACTAGTAAAAATGAAAAAGAACAAAGAAAACCACGAAGCACATCAATACTGGATTAAGTCTGTTAACCTTTGTTCTACAAATCAAATCTTTGCACCTAAATCAAATTCTGTACAATTTAAGAAACGTTTGAAGAACAACAGTGGCCATGACCACTCTACTTTCTGATCAAATGGACTTTCCAGCTAATGTAATTGTATTTCTCAGGTTGAATACCCCCAATATCCATCCTAACGGAAGCTTAGACGGAGGTCAGAAACAGGGCTGCAACCCTTCCCTTTGTTCAGGGAAAAATATTTTCCTTCAGTCTGTCTGTCTGCATGTCTGGCTCTGCTGGCTCTTTGCTATTATTAGCACCAAGGAAAAAAAACACTGAGATGGGTTGGTTAAAGGAGAGGACGCCACGTCATACACAGGGCCTACCTCAAAATGATTCAGCAGTTTCTGCCTAGGAGACCAACTGTGGGTTATTTAATGCTAAATACTCCCTTAAGTGTTCCTTCCCAACAGAATAGTAAGTTGCTTGTCAACATTATTTTGTGCTGTCGCTTCCACAGGTTTTAGGCTCATCCAGTTTACATTAACATCCACCTCAGTGTGCTATTATCTTAAATGGGACAATCTGCTCTCCTTAGTGTTTGCTGTCTGTTTATTATCTCCTTATTTTAATGTCTGACTGATGTTTATACGCCTCTCTTCTGTCCATTTTGTCTGCCTGTCTGGACGAGAGCAGACTCTGTCTCTCTCAGAGCGGTGGTTCCCCGAGGCTGCTGAAGCACAGCGGGATGCTAGCAACAGATTCCTAGGCAACAGCAGCAGCAACTCACAAATTAACACTTTGTTTACAGGTACAAAGAGCAAAATATGCATAATCATTTGTCACTGAGTCAAGTGATTCATACCAACAATGCACTGAAAAATAATCTGCTTGTCTTTGTAATGAATGCAATACTTTCATATTTTGGGAAATAAGCTTGTTCAGTATCAGTTTCATCTCTCTGCAAGGTCAGAGTTGTGTTTAGCCTTCGCATTGCACAAAGAGTGAAAGCATGGGGAAACAGCTTGTCATATTTACACATTGTCTTTTGCAGTGTATACCAAACCAAACACAGGTTTAATGAGCTTACACATCTTTTACTGATGATACCATGCCACTGTTCTTAAGGGCCAATTATTTCAAAATAGTTTTTTAAAAAATGTCCATTAGTGTATTTGGACATGCAGGAAAAGATGAAGTCGGTGGGCCTTTGCCACCATGGTTACAATAATAAACATGTGGTTAATGTTGTGATTTTGGTCAGGTTTAGGAAAAGATCATGGAGGTTTGGGTTCAGGTTAGTTACATTAGTCAAGTTATGAACGTAAGTTTGTGATAACGGGCCTTCAGAGCAATGGGTGTTTGTTTTTGGAATAATGGGCTCTCAGTCAAATTGACTTTTGGTACAATGGGACACTTTTGGTACTATTGGGGTTTCAGAATAATGGGCCGTCATTAAAATAGTATGTGGTTGTGGGCTGAAGACAGGAATTGTATCTTTCTGCCCTTTTTGGTTTCTGTTAATGTGGTCTTTCAGATTTTAATATGTCTGCAGAGCCGACACCTCAGACCAGTGAGGAGGAATGGCTTTGATCGGGAGATGCTGACAACCAGGTGAAATTTACGGCTGTGCCCCCCTTGCTCCACCTCCTGAGTCTCATTTCCACCACCATCACAGCCCCGCACTGACACTTATTACCAGACAGAACGTAAAACATGTTTCTTTCTTAACACATGCTCCTTTATCCCTCAAGATAACGGAGGGGAAGACATA
This sequence comes from Morone saxatilis, assembly GCF_004916995.1. Lineage (NCBI taxonomy): Eukaryota > Metazoa > Chordata > Actinopteri > Moronidae > Morone > Morone saxatilis. The sequence goes on from NW_023339729.1 coordinate 7,671,278, forward strand.
TAAAGGAAAAACTGCCACAGTCAGTGAATCAGAACTTAATAATGTTAATCCCAAAATGTCACAATATGTCCAGATATATTTGGCGTAGCCATAAAAAACATCTATTTTGTTTGAATATTTTACTCAGAATAAACATATTAAAGCTTCAATAAAGTGTTCAAACAAGCAAATACATAATATGTATGTGATACTGTAAAACAGTGTGGAATTAGATTCTTTTTCTACCCTTTAACCTACTTAGGGGGGAATAAAAAGGGGTATACTGGATTTAATATACGGTAATAAGATGTGAGAAATCAACAGAGAAATGTTTTGTGTATCTATTTACTGATAGGCTCAGTTTATTCTTAGCTCTTTCTATTACAGCATAAAAACAAAGCTTTTACACAACACTGCAAGTGTATGAAGACAAGCATGTGTGCAATAATTATAGAATGACACACTTGAGAAATCAGCCAACAGCAACTTATGCTGATTGCATTGGGACTGATGGCTAAACACTGATAGCTTTTAGCAGCTATTAATTTCCAAATAATCCCAGAGTTTAGGAGGCAAAATTTCATATATGGTGGAAGTCAGAACAATTTTTCATATGTTTTATTACTCTCATGTGTTTTACATGGTTACGAAGAAGTGGCAGGGTCGCTAGGGTGAAACTTAAAATAGAAAGTTGAAGCACTCTTCAAGTTTGCAGCAAAAGGAGGGAGGGCTGTTTCATAACAGGGCTTTTACAGTGGCATTTCACTGAATGGCTCTCACCACACCTTCTACTCAGCAGCATTGCAGGGGTATAAATCTTTGAGGAACTGCAACCTGCGTCACACATGCACACCCAGCGCTGAGGTTGTCCCACCCAACTGGGTGGACAAGGAGAGATGAAATAATCAGACGATCCATAAGGCCCAAGGTCTCAAGGTCTAGCACTGTGGGTGTGGGTAAATGTGTGGAGCAGCGGCGGGGTTACAATGATCAACATGCAGTATGGCAGCAGGTAATCCATCATATCTTCATACACATCTGCACTGTGACCCTGAGAAGCAAAAGGTATCTTCAAGACAGAGGTCAAGGTGACATTGCTCTTCAGCCTGTGGTGGTCCAAAGCAATATTTACTTTTGCAGATAAATCAAAGCAACAGCATTATATTCCTCAGGCCTGAAAACATGCTAGAAGAATATATGTATTACAATATTGCCTAAGAGGTTAATGGATACATTTTTCTAGCCACAGATGCATTTGATGCATCATTAGATGGTGCAACAGAAAGAAAACTCCTCGCTTAGAAATGTACTAAACACAGTTAGCACATTTGGGTTTTACAGGTTGATCATTAACATGTCATAATCATGTGCTCATATACTACTCACCTCTCATCCATCCCATTACAAATCACATTTACTTGTCATCATTAATCAGTGGTGCAAGGAGTGCTGGGATCTTTTACTTACTCTAAGTATTATTTCCACAGTTTATAAATACTCAAGTTTAACTTCAGTAAATATAAATATAAAATTAGCATCAGAATATACTACAGTAAAAGTACTAATTTCACCCATTTCACAGTAATGCATATTATACTATTGGATTATAGATGTTAAAAATAAAGGTGGGCCTAATTTTAATAATTGTATATATTGTTGGGTAGCTTGTGAATTTCCCCTATAATCAAAAAGTCTTAGTTTATAATATTACATCATAGTTTATGCGTGTATTATATTGTATCATTAATCAGAATCTACAAAGTAAATATTAACCATATATATCAAATAAATGTTGTTGGTTAAAAAATACAATATTTCCCCATGAAAAGCATGGAGTAGTATAAAGTGGCATAAAGTAAGCAAGTACCTTAAATTTGTACAGTACCTCAGTAAATGTACATGCTCAGTTATCAACAATCATAGGGTATCCTTGTCTAAAAAGTGTGTTAAAATAAACACAATGAAATCATGTGCAGCCTCAATAATGTCAAGTCTTTATTGATGTGGATACAGCAATACATATGTAGTAATAACAGTAAAGATAATAGCATGTCAACTACATTCAATCCCTATGCTTTTGTAGTCATGATAGCTCTAATAAACACTAATGGAGAGATAATAATGATTAAACACCCCACTGAACAGAATCATACACATCACACAAATGGCCAGAATAAAAGCTGCTGGTGTTTTAAGGCATTTCACATCCTGCAATATTTGTTCTATGGCTAAATCTTGATTGTTGGTTTTTTGATTGGTGACGTACTGTTCAGAAAATACTCGATGTTCTTCCATGAAGTGGTGTTTGCGTGTGCACTAAAAAAGTTTGGCAGTGCTGTAGAAGTTGCAGTGACATTGTTTCTTCAGACACCAGTGAAAACTCTTTTGGTTTACAGTTTAAAGATAAAGGCTTGACATTTTCACCCATGAATCATTCATCCATTATTATAGCTGTATACTATAAAATGCTGCTTATATTTATAAGTTCTTGTACATTTGAGATTTGTCTTCGGCTTTAAACTTGAACAAAATTCCCAACTTTCAGATTTGCTGCCCCTCAAATTATTCCAGTAATGATAGGCCACTGTGTAGAGACGCAAACACACTCACTACAGTACTAAGATACTTATCACAAGCCTCAAGTAAAACAACAGGAACCCTATCCAGAACAGTCTGCTTTACAATCAGTAGTTTTTTTGTTTTCATCGTGAGTGCAGTTTGTCAGGGCGTGGTTCGCCAGGACCAGCAGCAGCAGCAGCAGCATAAGATATCTGTGTTAAAATTGGCAGTGCACAGGCAGGAAAAACAAGCTATAAGTCTCCCTTACTCAGGGATTTCTAGAGGTGAGGTCGCACTACAACAGACACTTTATCCAGTCATGGCCACAGTTATAAAGAGCGAGGTCAAGTTGTTTCAAACATATTGTGGTCTGGCGGCTTCTGGCTGAATCTGGGATGTATTTGAAGTGTTGATGCCATTGATTTTTTTCTCTGGCTGAGTGATATGGTATGTATTCTGGGGCTTAAAAGCACATGGGAAATGATGTTAAGTGGATGAACGATACAGAATCTTGTACATTTGTGCTAAAGCGTAATTGTAAATCAGTCTCTAGTTGACTGGAGAAAAATCTCTTGCATTTTGCCTCCTTTGCATCTTTGCTTAACTTTCCCTTTTTCATTCCTATATGAGTGCCTTAAAGAGGATCTTTCCCTCTTATCCTCATAGCGTCAGCAGTAGAGAAGCCTACCTAAGTCACATCCTACAGTAAGAGCTACAACAGTAGTCTCAAATCTAGCCTACAGGCTAACAAGCACGTCTATTCCAGTTATTAACGAGCGTTGTGCGCGATGATGCTCAGCATGGCAGATGGCCGACCTTTGAACTCCAAACGAAATCGTGTCAAATGAGCAAATGGGCTGATGGATTCCATGCAAGCATGACATCTACATACACCATGCAAGTTATCCTCGATACATTAATACATTTGTTTTCTGGTTGGCTTCAAATCTCATTTAAATAGCCACAGCAATCCACTTTTGGAAGTGAAACTAAGTTAAAGAGGAGTCGCTGCTTGACTGAGGATGTGCATCCTCTTCCATACTGTTTGTCATGCAGAGCTGATTGGACCACAGTCAAACCATTGATGTCGGTGGACTGTGATCAAACAAATTGTGCATTGTGGAGATTTAAACAGACATTTTGCTTAAGAGCTCCACTTTTAGTTAAGAGACTAATAATGAATGGCTCAGCAAGACACTATCACATATTATTGTTTATTTTGGCTGGTTTCCTGTAATTGTAGACTGTGTGCTTCCTTACTAAACTGTTATAATAACAACAGTCAAGAATAATTGTATTTGTATTGTATAAGTGGATGCAGAAAGAGTAACCATCACCAGCTGATGTTTTCTGAATCTTTAGCTCTCTAAATGCGCACAGTAACACTCGCACACACATGCTTCCATTGGAATGTGTTAAGAGTATCTCACAGCGTGTGGTAGTAGTGAAAGACCAGAGTTATTATCTACTGTGTTTAAGTATCACATATGAATGTAACATTAGCCCAAAGTGTGAAAGACCTGTTGAATATCATATTTTGAATATCTGTAAGATATGCTACCTAAGTGCTTGTTATTGTCTGATGTTGAGTGTGTGAAGGAGAACGAGAGAGAACAGATGATACTGTGGTTTTGTATAGAGTGATGGTTACAGTAGAGTTATAATGGATTTCCTTTGGGGAACTCATGGGGGACAAAGGGGACAAGGAAGAATAAACGCCAGGTAAAACAAACATCTAGATCCTGCACTCTACACACTTGTGGACATCCAACACACAATAGGCACCATGAACATCTTACTATGCGTATAATAAGGATTCCCACAAATGCTTAAGAGTAAAGGCTCTGGGTTTGTTGGGTGGGTAATGAAGAGAGGTTTTGGGTTTGCAGGGTAGAAGGGAAGCTTCAGGGGTCAAAACCAGGCTTACAGTAGCCTTAGTTTTTCTGATTGGTGGGAGTATCGCTGCTGTCTTGCGGCTTCTCCATCTTCTTCTCCTCATAGACCTCACGCTGGGACACCTTGACTCCAGACTTGATCTGCTGCTGCTGGTCCTCCTCCTTGCTCTCTTTCTTGGAGACCTTGCTGGAGCTGGTGTAGATGCGGGACTGGTAGTTGTAGCCTTGCCCAGCACTTGAGCTCATGGAGGGGCCGGGAAAGGTGATCCCTGTCCCGATGCGGGTCTCCTCGCCTTCCAGTAGTTTCCTGCAGAGAGGACGGTGGAGGGAAGGGTTTAGGGGAAGAGATAATGTAGTGGACAGGAATAGCAATTAAAGAAGGGAGAGTCACATTTTCTTGATATTTGTTTTTTTTTTAAATTCTGCTCTCTCACTTCCACGTTATAGAGGTTATAATAACAGATAATGTGTGAGTTGCCTTTGAGAGGGGGTCCTACCTGTAAGCTGCAATCTCAATATCCAGAGCCATCTTGACGTTCAGCAGGTCCTGGTACTCCCTCAGGTGACGAGCCATCTCGCTCTTAGTGGTCCTCAGCTCATTCTCCAGCTCTACCATGCTGTCCTGAGGACACAAATACAATTATAAGAAAAGGATTCAAGATTTTAAAAAAAGAGAAAGTAAATTAGAAATAATAATCTATGACCACACTGCTTGCAGAGGAATAATGCCCAGACAAAGAGCTCTGCCACTGCTACTGTTGACCTCTGTATTGTGCACCCGGAAATTAAACTCGCTCATGAGCAAAAACGGGTTAAAATGTTTGTCCTACGAACATATTCTCATTTGGGACCGCTGAATCAAAACAACACAACAAATTACAGATTTCGAGCACACACACAGTACAGTGGGCGTTGTCAGATGCAGCTGCTGAGCGCGCCGTCCTGGGGGAGTGAGTTTCAGCACCACAGACAGAGCCCGACCCACAGCAGCTGCTCCTCATATTCTTACTGCTCACATTCACTACTCCACAGAAAAAAACACTATACATTCATTTCAATGTAAATAAACTTTTATGAGATTGTGATTTTCCATTCTCATATAACCCTTCTGATAAGCGATTAACGACCTATTAAAATGTGAGTACCTGGTAGTTTCCAATCTCCGCATTGTGCCTTTCCTCCATCTCCCGGAGCTGCTTTTCCAGAGACTCGTTGGTTCCCCTCAGACTCTCTATCTCGATGGTCTTGGACTGCAGCTGCCTCCTGAACTCGTTCATCTCCTCCCTGCTGGCCCGGATGGCCTCGTTACTACGGTTGGCCTGCTCGGACAAGTCGGCAAACTTGGTCTTGTACCACTCCTCGGCGGACTGCAGGTTCTTGGACGCCATGGACTCGTACTGGCCTCGAATCTCCTTGAGGGCGGAGGTGAGGTCCGGCTTGGACACCTCCATCTCCACAGACACCTGGGCAGCTTGGATCATGTCCATCAGCTCGGCCACCTCCTCCTCGTGCACCTTCCTGAGGAAGCTGATCTCGTCCAGCAGAGATTCCACCTTCTTCTCCAGGTCCAGGCGCACCATGGTGGCGTCGTCCACATCTTTCTTAAAAGCCTTGAGGGTGGCCTCCGCCTCCTCTCGGGCACGGTACTCCTCCTCGTATTTCCCCCTGAGCTTCTGCAGGTCGTCTTCAATACTATCCCTCTCCATCATGAACTGGGACTTCTCCCCGTTCAGCTCCTCGAGCTGGGAGCGCAGTTCGCGGATCTCTTGCTGGTAAAGCTCGGCCAGGCGGGACGGTTCAGTGTGCCGCTGGCGCAGCGCGGACAACTCCGTCTCCAGCACTTTGTTGTGCTGCTCCAAGTTGCGCACTTTGTCGATGAACATCGCAAAGCGGTCGTTAAGACCCTGCATTTGTTCCTTCTCATTGGTGCGGACGATTTTGAACTCATTGTTAAGGGCGCTGCTCTGTGTCAGGTCGAAGGTCTCCGATGGCATGGACGAGTAGGAGCGGCCGGACTTTCTGTTGTACGAGCCCAGGGATGAAACGTTGGTCCGGGATAGAGAGGAGGACCGGTAGCCTCCCCGTGAGGACACGTTCACCGCAGACCGGGATGGAGAGGATGCATAGCGGGGAGAATCCCCGAAAATCTTCCTGTAGGAGGAGGAGGAATAGACGTCAGATCCGTAACTCATCTTGGCTAGTATGGAGACAGAGCAGAGCAGTGGGCGCGTCTCCTTTTTATAGGGGGAACAACCCAATCACTAATTAATGCCCGATGGCAACATCCGGACTCTTTAGTTCCACATGCGTCAGTATCAGAGTGTTTATGAGAATCAATGATAAATATTTTGCAAGAGATTATTCTTTGCTCATAATTAGTCTACAATAATTTCTGAAGTTATTCCAGATGTGCGCAGCTGACACTGCTCTTTGTGTGGAGCAGATGGATCTGCCCTACTGTCCGTTTTGGCGCAGTGGTGATGCGTCAGTGTTTGATCGCTTGTTGCACAGTTAACACTTAAAATTAAAATGTAATACTGAAATTTTCTTCCAGAAGCATCGGATCTTTAGCTTTTGATATTTAGGTGGCCTTCAGTCTACTTCCAGTGTTTCTGTAGATGAGAAAAAATATGAAGATACTCCTAAATCCTAAATCCAGATTCACATCAGGTCCACAAGAGCACAATGGTTTGTTGTTTTTGGCAGAATGATGATGGTGCACTTTACTTAAAAACGTTTTTTTCTGTTGTACATAGTTGCAGCTAGTTTACAACAAACAGTGTTACTGTGACCAACAAACATGTTGTTCATACAGGTGTAAGCAACAAACTGCATCTTACTTCCTCTGGCTGGCCTTGAGGTTTCTCTTTAAGAGTTTAATATTCACATTATGTATTCACCTCACTCCGCTCATTCTGTTAATACTGTTCATAGTGTAAATATCCTGCCTGCATATTCATATATATATCTATAATGTTATTATTACTTTGTTTACATATTTTTGTACATATGCACATTACTCTGCACTTTACTGCTTTGCACTTCTGGTTAGATGCTAACTGCATTTCGTTGCCTTGTACCTGTACTTGTGCAATGACATAAAGTTGAATCCAATCTAATCTAAATGGGAGTTCCAAAAGGAGACTACCTAGAGCCAAAAAGGGTTCTGTTATGATGTTTCTAGTACTTTTATTTCTAACAGTGCATGACCAAAACATGTGACCTCGGGAATACTCACATCTGGGGCATGTATAAAATGTGTTGTAAAATGTGACAGTAGGATATAGCTTGGCTAATTTGTCACTGGAATAATACAACCAATGTACTACTTTAAACTGAATTAAACCATGTCGAATACAGAGAGGAGGTGTTTTATCCCATGTGTAGGGGTTCCTGTTTAGTATTTAGAATTATTAAATGGGTTTCATTTCAATATTTCTAATCACAGAGAGTGCAAGTGCTTTTGTGCACAGGCACAACAGGGACAAATGAAGTGAAATAAAATGCCAGCCAGAATATGAAAGCAGTTTGTGGATTGATGTGTTGCTCAGTCGCCCCTACAGCTGCATTATGATTCCATTTAAGAGACTGATTGATATTCCTCACTGCAGTGACTCTTTTGGATATAGAAGACAATATTTACATAGAACCTAATTTGCAAATAACCTCCTCTCAATTCTCAGTTTTAATTCTCAACCTGATTGTACCACAAAATGTATTGTGGTAATGTGTTGTGTTGTGTTTTATCAGTTTGGTTTGATGCTTTATTCGTGCAGCCGTGTGGTCTGTGGCCTGCGGCGCAGTGTGATGCTCTGTGGGATACCAGTCTGATTTGTATGGAAGGAGATGTCCAAATGCAGATCAGACAGGCAACTCAGCAGCTAGGTTTAATGTCAGTGAGTTATATTCTGTAGGATAACAGCCTGACTGACACACAATATCACATGATCTGTCACATTTAAACTGTGTGATCAAAAAAGAGAATAAAAGAAAAGTAAACAGGGAATAGAACATATTTTGTAAGTTCAAATGTTCCCAGGTGGTGCCTCTGTATAGTACTGTGCTGGGTTAGACTGGCATACATGAACATCAATTAATATTTTTTCCTGTTTGCGAAGTCCTTTAAATGTATCGCAAAAGAGTGGCAACCCTGAGTAGCAGTAAATATATTTTTGGCGCTGTTAAATTGCTTTTTGAGCTACATGACTAATGGAATTGGCTTTCTCTCTCTCTATCTTTGTCTTTCTGTCCGTCAAAACGTATTTCATCAGTCTCCGTCAGTGAGTCACTTTTGGCAGGGGAAAGATTTATCTGCCCCAGTGTGACATCTCTGAAAGACAGACATGTGAGAAAAACAACATTTAAATTTTAGGACATTGGCAGTGTGTATAGGTAGGTGTGTGTGTGTGGCTGTTGTTCACACACGTTTAACTGTTTTGCCATAGATAAAGGTGTAAGGTGTAAAGGTGTGTTTAGAGAGTGCCAGTGACCACAACCCTGTTTCCCAAAAGCATCTTAAAGCCTTTAGATGATCGTTGTCCTATTGTAAGTCTATGAACTATGATAATCTTAGTCTTAAAGGTGATAGCATGATATTGGCATTGGAATTAATTGGAATATAATATTCATAGGTATGTTTTCATTACTGTATCACCTGTGCCCAGTATTTCAGAACATTTAATCAAGATCAGAATGATCCAGATTTTTTAATCCCTTTTTTTCGCTCCTGGAAAAAACTTACCATGTTTCATCTTTCAAAGAATTTTTAGATAGGATAATTCTGATCCAGATAGCACAAGATCAGTATTACAGAACCTAGAGTTTAATCTTTGGATAGGCTTCTATCTGTTGGTCAAAGTAATACAACACGTTGGGAATGTTGGGAAGTGTAAATCAGTTTGCATATTATTCTTACTCATGTATCTGCATTGTTGTTTAAATATGTTTAGTTTTAGTTTAGTTTTTTATTATATTATAATATTATATTATATTATAATATAGATTTGTCAGAGGCAAGATTAAAGCCGTTCAGAATAGGTGTTACAATGCAAACACACTGACTCCCAGTCATGGAGACATCCCAGTCTCAATATGGACCAATGCCTCCTCGTGCTAGTTGTGATGACACATTAGGCCAAACTGTCAAAGACTAAAACTAAACACATTTCCTATGTTTCACTTAGATTTTCTAAAAGTCTTACTTTTTTAGTTTAGTTTTTATTTTATTTTAGTGAACTAAAATATTTTTTCACAGCTAGTTTTAGTTTTTAGTTTAGTTTTAGTGAACTATAATAACCTCTGTCTCTACATCCTCCTTGAATTCCATGCTGGATCCATCCTTCCAGTGGGATCAGGATCATGCCAGGGTTTTTTAGCATCAAAATCTCCACTTTAGAGTTTGAAATACCCCAAAACAGATTGATCTTCAATGAATGTGTAAACACCATTTTTAGTGTCAACTCTGCACAGACATCATTTCAAACAGCACACTGGTTATGGACAAGAAGAAACACTGATTTCTGACTGTAGGGACTTTATATGTTTTTACTTGCATATCGAGTGTCTTCAACTATAACGAGGAAGACAAAAATAACAGGTTCAGATAAAAATAAACAGTTTGACAGTAAATGTTCAATTACAGTGTTGCAGTTAGTTACACTACTAAATCAGCTCAGTGAGATGAAATGCTTATCTTGTCTCACATCCATCGATCTACTGACCTTGAATTTCCAGAAAAAATGACATATGCAAACTCAATCAAGCGTGGGCTGTTAATTTAGCTCTCTGCCTATATGACTGTACTCTCTCTGTGTGTGTATGTGTGTGCCTTAACAAGCTGCCTTACTCATTGCTTAGACAAAGCCCTCTTTTCGTCTAAAAAGACTGACATGAAGTCTCCAGCATCTGACAGGACTCCAGTCATCACTGTCAAGTCACAGAGAAACAGTGACATTATGAGGCATACTGAGGAAAATCACCAAAACAGCAGAGGAAGGAGAGGCATTGCTGTGTTCATTATATAATACTTGTAGAGTAGAAATTATTATTTTAAGAATAAAGATGGAAATAAACTATTTATATAATGCTGTTTCCTATGACACACACTATACTGAAAAGTAGTCCTGTGACTTGTGCATTTTAATCTAATCTTATTTATAAGATTAACACTAATAGATGAGGGGTTGAGCGACCCAGAAAGGGGAGGGCAACATTAACAAGATGTTTTGATATTATTTGAATATTTCATCTACATTTTTTGGACGTTGGAAGAACAAGGAGGTTGAATAGGGTTGGCAAGTTTTTATTGATCGTTCATTCATTCTGAAACCTAAAAATTAAAAGGTGTTATTGCATTGGTTTTCCTTAATGATAATTATATATATATTATATATATATATATATATTCTATGTATATAAAAACACAACAGGCCAGTATTTCAAACCTTTTTAATGTAGATCAGAATTTCTCAGCGAAGGATTAAAATCTCAAAATTGGGTTTTTCAAGCAAGGAAAAATATGATTCTTGATCCTTACAAAATTATGGCTTCTGAGATTTGGTAATCCA
>NW_023339729.1:7682301-7696334 GCF_004916995.1 Morone saxatilis
ATCTACTTGCGCTCTGGCTGACCTTGGAGTTTCTCTTTAAGAGTTTACATTATCACATTATGGTATGTGCACCTCACTTCCGGCTCATTCTGTTAATAGCTGGGTTCATAGTTGTAATATAATAACTGGCCCTGCATCAGGCTTCATGATTCAATAGTACTCTATAACTGTTTTATTAACTTTGTTTGGTATCAGTATTTTTGTCCACATATGGCACATTGACTCTTGCACGGGTTTACCTTTTGTTTTGTGTTCTTGTTTGTTTTTCCCTTCTGCCACTTCTGGGTTAGCATGCTAACTGCATTTCGTTCTGCCTTGCTAGCCGTTCGTACTTACCTGTACTTGTGCAATGACAATAAAGTTTAATCTAATCTAATGTGGAAAAGATTTAATATGTTACTCAGTAAGTCTAATTTTTCTATTTAAATGTAAATTAAAGTGGTTTGATAATAAGTTTTTTGTTTGGTGTTTAGTTTAATTCAACGTCCCCTGAAAACAGCATCCCACTGACAGGCCTTTGCTGCCCTCTGTTGTCAAACTGCAGCACATTGCAACCGAACATGAATATTTCAAATATAGGTATGCGCCACTTGGTACCAAGTTGTTGTGTAAGTGCATAAACTATAATATGAGTATATAATATAGTATGCAGCCTACTGGGTGTTTAGGTGAACTGATGGATGAACCTGACAGATAAATGGGTGAAAGTGATTTTTCCCAACAAGGAAGCATTTTCTTTTTTTTACCTCTCTCTCATATGTGCTGTTATCAATAAGTGTTTGGTAATAAAGTCTGTGTGAATAAAATAATGTCCTGCATGCCAGAGCAAATCAGCTTGTGGCAGGGGAAGCACGTTATAGGGACAATGTCTATAGAAGACCTTTTATTACCCAAGATTGTCCAGAGAAATGTATATTTGACTTTGTGCTGTGGAGAAGAACTGTGTGATTCTCATCTGATGTTGATTGAGGTTTAATCAAATCAGGATAGCTATTCTGTTCTTTTCTTGAATTAAAACTGTGGTAACACTCGTTCTAACATAAATGAATGGAAGTAAAATTTGTTTTGCATGTTGTCCTGTTACTGTAACTGAGCTTACTTTTGTTATTGTTGTTTTTAAAATAACACATTGTACCTACAGATAAGCGTTTGGACACTCAGCCTCTATACTCAGCAGAATGACTTGAACTGCATTTGAGGTTGTTAAACCCATAAGAAATCCAGACTCATTGCCCCTTCATTTTAGAACAGTGTGGCAGGACAATAACCAGATGAAAGTCACCACTTTAACCACAGTCATTGTTTTCATTTCAGTTCCTTACCAACGTGCCACTGTCCAAATACTTGTGGGCTGCACTATGCTCTTACTCAAATAGCTTACTGACACTGTTCAATGCTCTGTGGTGGAAAGTAACCAAGGACATTTACTCAAGTACTGTACAGTTCTGAGCTACTTGAGTATTTCCATTTTATTTTACTTGTGTATATATAGATACTTCAACTCCACCACATTTCAGAGAGTAATACTGTACTTTTTACTCCACTACTTTTCATCTATAATGTATTTATACTGTAATACTTACATTTCAGATTAAGGATTTACATACATATAAAATGCAACACATTGTTAAAGATACAATCAATACCTCTGAAACCTGTCTGGCTTGTGGCCCCTTACAACAACAACCAGTGTGTAGTTTGGACGTCTCATATTTCAGATGTCTGTGAGTTTTTAGCAGTTTCCCCAAAGACACATTTCTCCTCCAGACGTCTCACATGGTTTCATTTAAATAACAGTTTGAAGCCCAAAGGGTCATTTCACTAAAAAGCAAAGATCAGACAAATGAATACTAATCTGTGAAGCAGAACTTTGTTTTTTCTTCTTTCGTACAACATTAATCATCTCATGACCCTTCAGATTTTCCTGGTGACCCTGTGAAGGGGCCTGACTCCTAGGTTGAGAACCGCTGGACTAAACTACCTAACTGTATCTAAAGTAGACAAATGAGCTCCCTCTCTAGCAGCTACAACACTACGTATGCATTAACAATCTAATGATATAATTTATAGGTCTAATAATTAATCAGCCACAGGGCCCATTTTACTTTAGTTTTACTTTTCATACAGATAATTTACGTATTGTATTTTGCTGAGAATACTTCTGTACTGTTACATAAGTTTTATATGATATGATTTTGAATGCAGGACTTTTGCTAAAATAGAGTATTTACTCAGTTGTATTATTGCTAATTTTACTGGATCGCCTCCAGACATGTATTGCAAAATATACAAATAATATGAACAATAATGTGTGTCTGACATGTTTTTTCTGCAAAAATATATATTTTCCAGATTAAAATAAAAAAGGCATCTACTCATTTTACCTCAATAAAACTTACAGAATCTATGAATATGCAAATGTTGTTCATTTCTAAGGTTTTCCTGTTGGACTCAAGATGTCTCCTACTTCACTGTAAAGTCCATTCTCAGTGTTTGTGCACTGGTGGCTTTCAGTTTCTACATCACACTGTATAAGTTGCACACAGGACCAGGATTGATGTCACAAACCAAACTCATAGTCAGTGCCCCTTTAAATCAGATTTTCAGAGAGCACAACTTTCCACTTTCAGCAGATGAATGTGAAAACATCATCCTGGTGTCAAACTCTGTGCATACATCATTCTGCACAGTGAAGATCAAACATTGCACTGTAAGGACCTGATGGTACCACCACCACTGATGGGACACACGTGAATGCATGTAAGCAAACACCAGACAACTAATCTTTACTTTGTTTGTGCACTTGCAATTTTAAAATGTTCCACATAATCTACCATTTTGAATCTCTAAAACACTGTTTTGAAGTTCTCATGGAAGCAGTCTTCATACGGCTGCAGACAGCCGATTAACCCTTGCAACAAGACAAACGTACACTCTTCTCGAAGGTGTCTCTGTCCACAGACATATGTCTGTCTGTACCTTACAGTCAACCGATAACAGTCACGTGTCTGTGCCACGACGGCAGATAGTCCCGCCTCCTTTTGATAGACACGATTAAACCCCGCCCCCTGAATGTCTCATAACAACAGCTGGCAGCACACAGAGAGAGAGAGAGAGAAAGAAAGAGAGAGAGATAGCAAGCAAGCAGAGAGCAGGCAGAGAGCAAGCAGAGCAGGAACACTCATCTGCTGCCTGGCTGTACAGTATAGACATCACCGCTTTGACTGCTGCTTTCTGTAAGAAAATAAACACCAGCGACTTCTCCGACTTGTACACAGCTCAAGGCGCATGCTCAGACTAACTGACGGTGCAGTTGTTTTATTCAGGAACTCAGAGGTGAGTACAGTAACGCCAGTCGCAGCTAAACGCAGGGCAATCTGCCCCGATACTCTGTGGCTTTTGTTTGTTTGGGTTTTTTTGCATCAAAGCCAGCTAACGCGTTAGCTTCCCCCGGTTCACCTTCCGCTGTCTCCGGTAGAAAGGAGCTTTACACAGGCTGTTAGCTAGCTCTTACGGTGGAGCAGATAACAGGACGTCGTTGGGTTGGAACAAGGGATTTATTTGCTGCTCGCTGGTGAAGATACTTTTACACTAGCTTAAGCTAATCTCTCACCGGTTGGGTTCGCCGAATAGCCCTTTATATTTGCCCCCCCCCCCCAAAAAAAAAAAAAGAGTGACAGCTATGATTACGTGTGGTTATTGTTGTTGAGATAGACGTCGACTCACTCCCTCAAGACTGAGCCGAGGTAACAGAGCCTGTTACAACTTGTGTTTGGCCTTTTCAGTTTCATTTGTTGTTCGCATTTCCTGGCTGCGGGTCTTTCCGATCCAGAGCCCCCCCCTGAGACCCCAGTGGACCAGGTTCACTCTGTGGACCAGGTTCACTCTGTGGGCCGAGGTGTCAAGGTTACTCTCCTGTGTGCTGTAAAGTTATCATTGATGTCAGTGTTTCAGTGTTTGTGGCCCTGTTCACAGCTCTCCTCTGCCTCAGCCAGTTTCACTTTTTTTGTTGTTTGTTCTGGAGAAAGCTGACCTCTTCTGCCTTTCCGTCCTGTCCAGCCTCTCCAGTGACAGTGGGAGAGTGATAGTGTCAGCTTACATCTCTGACCATTATAAGGTCAAGACTAGGCTTAAAGTCCACTTACAGTCCACTGAGGCTGAATACACGGTGTTGTTTTTCTTCTTTGGCCTTTGTCTAAGCTTGTTTGTTTGTGGCCTAATGCATTCACCAAACAAGCATTTGATCATGTGTTAGTTCGGTAAATATAGCCTACCCCATGCTAAATCTTCCATTAGTCTTAGATTCAGTTTTGCTATTGGCTTTTTTCTTTGACTTTGCCTCAAAAGAACACCGTGACCCCACTGGTGTGACCTCTTAGATAGTACATATATAGATATATGAGCCCCTCCATATGTGTTGCTTTCTTCCTCCCCAGACACTGAAAGGTTTTAAAGATGACAACTTCATGGAGTGACAGACTGCAGAACTATGCGGACTTGCCTGCCAACATGGACGGCCTGACAATGAAAAAATACAGAAGAGAGCCATACCACAGGTAAGACACACGTGTGGAGGCACTGGGTGCATTTCTTATTTAGTCTGAAACTACATGCAGATGGGATACCTGAGCATTGTCTGACACCAATTAAGCAACCAGAGTAAATAATTTACCCCTCTGTTGGTGTGCAACAATAACACAAACACCCAGAGTTTCACTTTACAGTCAGTTCACACAGGCAGGTCATACTTCAAGAACATTACAACAATTTCTAAATCAATACAATTGGCAGATGTGGATGAACGACATCAACAGCAGTAGTTTAGTCTTTTTTTCATGCTGCTAGATTATGTTTGGAGCAATATACATAGACCTTAAATCCATAGTTGTGTTTCCTTCCACTGAGCAAAGTTAACTTTTGGATCTGTATGGTTTGCTCGGATGGAGTCAGGTCCACCGCTCTGCCTGGATTCCCCAGTCACTGATCTAACTCTGATCACTGAGCAGTTCGAGAAATGGGAAGTTCCTTATGTAGAACTGATATAATAATTGTTCAATCAGTAGGTCAAACTCAGTGTGACCATATTTAAACTGTAACCATCACTGCTTTCTTAGAATATTTAATCCATACTGGAGTCAGATGTGCTATGGATGTCCAAACAGAGACGTTCATGGTTCATTTCACTGAGACAGAGCGAATCATCAAAGAAATTCAGAAACGTAGCTGTAAAACTGCCATTAAGACCAGAGTGAATCCAGCTGAACTTTTTACGTCCTTTACATTGTGTCACTTCTTTATGGTCATTATAACAGAGTGAAATGTCACTGACCAACTTCTTCTGGCATTTACTCGTTGGTGACCCAGCATATACAACGTTTCTCTTCTTGGATTGCTCTAAAGGAAAGGCTCTTGATATGATTAATTATTAAAGGTTTCTATTTACAGTTATGTTTATCCATTTATTTCCTGGTTTTATATCTCATTAAGTGGAGCAGAACCCTTACTAGGTCATGTCACTCAGGTTTGTCAACTTGAAATAAAGCAGGTTTTGCTGGCGTAGATTTCACATACGTGTTTTGGGTGTAGTTTTACTGTTGTTGTGCAAAAGTCCTCTCTGCCTCATCTGCCTGTCACCAGACCGCTGAGCTTCTACGAGTGACATACCGTTGTCTCTGAACCTGTTGACTGGAAACGCCCTGCAGTCATACCGGCTGAAAGGCTGATTTAATGAGGAATTTATCCCTTGTCGGAGTAATAAAACGTGTGTTGCTGTTTAATGTTTAACTCAGCCTAAGACCTGCGTGTGCACTGGGCTCTGCTGTTCCTTCACACCATTATAGAATATGCAATACTCACAGGGTTCATTAAACTGTCACTCGTCTATTGGCTGTGTGTGTGCTTCTTTAGGCGCATACAGGCAACCAATCACACATGCAAAGATATGACAGATAATAGAGATAAAAAATGGCCTGGAGCTCGCTATGACAATACACTTGTAGTATGTAAATCTGTTTAGTTAAAATCACCAAGACTGCTTGATCAGTTCAATCATTATTGTTTTTAATTCAAGAGGCCATGGAAGGTGACCTTTTGTTTATCTCACAGACAGGCAAAGACCATTCCTTCAGAGTAAGAGCTCAGCTGAAACAATGCAGCCTGATGGTGATCCGTGTGTCACATACCAGAGGGCTGACGACTCTGCCCGGCACAGATAAACTCTCTATCACAGAGAGCCGAATCACTGTCTTTGTGAGATTAGAAAGCAATGGAAAAAATCTGACAGATTGTCGCACAGCTGCACTCAGATGGAGTTAAAGTTGTTAAGGGATTGTGTTGTAGGTGTGGTGTGGCCCATGTGGGCTGTTTGAGGCAGTAGTGTAGTCAGCAGGACCAAAGTCGAGGCCAACTCTGGTAATCAAGTCACCTACGCCCACTCGACCCCCACCCATTGTCAATATGTGCTTAGCAGATTTAAGTTATCCTTCATGGCTGTCTTTTGATACATGTATGTTCCCTCAATGCAGAGAAATCCTGACAGTAAATGAGGTCATTGTTTCTAATGAGGAGTACCCTTTGCTTAAGACGTGTATATTCTAGGAAGCAAATACATAAACATATTAGTTTTAGAAGAATCTGAATACCTACATAAATAATCAGTGTTAAATACATAATGTTGAAATTTAAATACCACTGATAGAATCAAAATATCTCAATATTCGCAATAAGTTTTTTTTTATTTTTTATTAATTTAATTCATTAATTGAATTAATATGAATTCAGACAGAAAACTCAAGTGCTTGCAGTTTAAAGTCGCTCATCTAAACCTGTTTTTCTTGGAGCATAACACACAACATTGTTTCTGGCTCAGGCTTGATTACCTATCAAGAAATAATGTAATCAATTTGTGTTTTTGGCTTGACTTGAAATTGAGATTCAAAAATGACCAATTGAATTTGAGGAACCTAAACATCTTTTGTTGAATACAGGACAGTTAAGTTTGAACTGAAGTTATCTGAATTTGTGGTGAAAAAAAGAATTCTTGTTGATAAAATTCAGATCAGATATTCAGTCTCCTGTTTTGTTTCCATAAAATGCATCCATGTAGGATAAAAAATAAAATTAGAAACATCTGCTCCTGTGAGATTCTCCTAAAAAAAAGAAGTCAGCTCATTCTGTAAGTGTTTACATTAAACCAGATCTCCGTATGGTAAGCAGCTGTCGCTCGGGGCCGGGGCTCGCTTGATTCTACCTGACTTGTGATTGTTCTGGATGTCTTTGAGGGCCCACAAACATCATGCTACACAACAACAACCCTGACTGACAGCACACAACAACAACAGAGAATGACGCGGAATAGCCACAATCATTTTTGCAACAAGTCAGAAAATTTCTGAATGACAAGAAAGCAAAGAGAGAGAGGAGGGAGGGGGGGGGCATTGTTTGTGGACCAGAGCTGCCCTGTGTTGATGGAGCAGTTCAGTCCAACGGAGAGTCAAACTGAGTTACAATTTCGCACAGAATGCATCGCCAGTCGTCTGCTGGACTAAGATCTAAATGGGAACTCGTTCACTATGGATCTGCTGCCAGGTATTTCACAACCGGTTTAGACATTGGTGAGGGTGAGAGGGTCATTGTCGCAGATTAATGTCAAGATAGGTTGCCACGCAGAGTGAGTTCTGAGCTTGTGTATCGGATTAGTGTGCTGTTAAAAAGTGATGTAACCTTGTTTTTATTGTGTGATATTTTAGATTTTTCCTTTAGTTTATTTCTAGCATGACTAAATATTGACTTGTGTGTAAATATATCTAGGAGTACAGCTAGACATTGAGTTCAGTCACAGATGTGGAAGATAAGATATGTAGGCCTGTGCCAGCAGTCAGAGTTACGCCAGCAGTGTGTGTGGCTGTCTTTTCTGTGAAAGCTGTGTCAGCCAGGCTATGTAAACACTATCATTGTGGTCACCGTGGACCCCCAGTCTACGCACTGATTTATGAGTCAGCACAGTGGACCTGCTTCCTGGAAGATTTTCATGCTCAGAGCTAAGTGTGTAAGGGTTTATGATCCCCAGGTTTGGAGGGTTGCTTACTTCCTGTGTGGCAAGTTCTTGTTCCTTAAGTCTATTCCAGTGATGCACAGTTGTGTAACAATATGGTTTCATTTAGTTAGAGTTTGTCATTTCTAACACAAAAGCAAAATAATATATAGTCTTTCAAATTAAGGCCATAAATTGTTAAGTACACAGTTGTGACTTATGTTCCAGTATTTTCAGATATTGTCACCACTGGCAAACCTTGCCTCAGTATCATTTTGCCTTTCCTGGACTAGGTTTGTAAGTCACTGAGAAGTACCAAATTGTGACCCATCTTTTTGAATGCAAGCAAGCAGAAAAACATCTCAAATATATTTCACTGGGTAAACAAGCACTCTGCAACTTCCAGCCATTAATAGTATAAACAGTCTTCATGGCAGAATATTTTGGTGTTGCTCGCGTAAAAATGTGCTGGGCATTTTACGTGCATTCAGTTCTAATTTTGACATGATAGCTAACCATAGCAAGGTATTTGTTAGCACATGCCAGTGTTTGTGGTTGTTCTCTGGGTAGCTTTCCTCAAATACTCATAAGCTGCCTCTTACCTCATGAAGTTGTTCCTTTGTTTAACAAAGTTTACTGCATCTTTCTTAAATGGGTGGTGTTAATTGTATAATTATTACATTGTAAAACTGCCACCCTTTGCTGCAAGAAAAAAGAATATTATATCATATTTTTATCATGTAATAGTTTTAATTGTTTTGAAAATAGGTGAAATTTGATATAATTATTTCCAAATAATGAAATAATGTATGCTTGACATGGCACCTTGCAGGGTTCATACAGGCTCAGCTTGTGACACAGTGTAGAACCAAACATTGAATGCCACTTGTTAACAGAAAAGTGACTTGAATACATTTTTGATAAAAACACTTAATCATTACCCAAAGTTGTGAATCCAATACAGTATCTTGAGGGCTATTGTCATATGTCACAATGTCCACAATGTGTCCACACACTGTCAAAAATATATACCAACATTGGATCATGCAGGATATTGCTTAATCCCGCTAATACTGTGTGTGTGTGTGTGCCTGTGTGTGTCTGTGTGTCTCTGCGCGCGTGTGTGTGTGTGTGTGTGTGTGTCTGCGTGTATGCATGTGTAATTGACTTAAGGAGTTGTTGAGTATTTTGGTAAATTGTTTCTGGATACTGAATAGACTCTCTGTCATCACAGTCTGGGTTATAGTAGGTCTATTCAGTGAGTGAAACAGCTCAAACAAATATTTTCTCCACAGAATAGTGTCTTCTTCAGAATGAACGCTGATCTTATTGTTGAATATTGTATTGTAACTAAAACATTTGTTGTTTGTTCTCTAGAGTGTTTGTCAACAGAAGCTTGGCAATGGAGAAGATTAAGTGCTTTGGCTTTGATATGGATTACACTTTAGCAGGTAAGTTAACACACGTGCACCTAACTGATCACCTCTAAGTGATCTAAATCTAATAATTTAATTTTTCATTTTATAATATTTAGGATTCTTTGTTGTTCACAGTCTCTTAAATGTGAGGTATTAAATGCTTTGATCACTTTCCCTTTGCTAATTGAATGTCTTTGGGTTTCTCAATTTTACACTTTGGGCTCTGGGAAACATTTCAACAGACATTTGACATTATTTCTAACATTAATTAGCCTAAACCAATATTTCTTAAAGTGAAATGACAATTGATACATTGATTTGTAATTGAAACAATCATTAGCATTACTGTTGGTACTTTTATAGGTTTGATATACAGTCCAAGTTGGCTAGAGGGTTGCATAACAAGGCGTCATATTACGTAGATTGTCCTTTATGTTGTCATATTAATAATATATGAAGTCCAGAGGTACAGTAAATATATCAGTTTAAGTCGGATAAAAAGGATACATTGATCAAAAAGAGAAAAAAAAACATTTAGTTAATGCCAGTGCAGGGTTTTAGTGAGTATTTTCTGATTTGTCACCCCTTCCTCGAATCTGAAAACAAATCCCTAGTTGTGGAATCTCATTTGGCTGTGTCTCTTTTTGTGTAGATGTTAAACTCTACAGTATCCCTTTTTTCCCCTCTATATTTGGCTAGCCTACGGAGTACTGCAGCTTGTTGTCCACATAATACTATTAAGGTCAATGCCGGTGACACATTGAGCACACTATAAAACTTGGATAACGAAATGCTAAAAGCATAGCTCCCTACAAAGTCGATTGTATGTTCTTTTTCCTACTGACCAGTAACTAGGCCAAAAATATCCAGATTTTTCAAGCCACTTTGTTCTGTGACTCAGCTCCAGTTTTTGGTCTCTCAGTCTCTATAAATAAACCCTCCCTGACTTTGAAAAGCAGGTCACGTTTGTTTGTTGAGTTCACCAGTGATGGCTCCCTTGAGAACGGGGATCACTCGTAGTCCCTGTCTGGCTCTGTACCCCTATCCCCGTTCAGAGGGCAGGAGATTTTACAGACGCTCAGCTGTTGACATGACTCTCTTTATGGGAGCCCATAACCAAGTGTTAATGTTTGTTAGAAGCGTGGCTATCATGTATCTTTGGAGGGTGTTCAGGTTTGGACCACAGACGTGCTGGTGGTGTCACAGCGCGACGGCTGCTTAACCACAGCACCCTGGCCGACTGCAGTATTTGTTTTTAGGGGGTGTTAAAGGCAGTTCAAATGTGCCAAGTACTTGAAGTATGTACTTTTTACTTTTCTGGTTGAAAGTGCCATTATGGGTACGGAAATGTGCCAAAAACCAATTTGATGATTTAGTATGTCTTAAAAAGTTGTGTGAGGATGGAATGATAAAAATCTACTGTGGTTTCTGACTGACTGGCTTTAGTCCATTTAAGTCATGTATCACCTAAAACATAGTTCCTGTCAACACTTTAATAACCGCTGTCAATCAATTCTCATGGTAACCTAGCCTGTATTAAACTGGACGATCAATACTAATGCTCTACACTCTGCCAGTGCGCATACCTAGTAACAGCTCAACTAACTGATGTTTAAACCGGACATACCCAATCAATAATAATAATTATATTATCATATGCACTGTAAGACGATACATATGCCAACCATCAGGGATTCTTCCATATACTGCGGTACCTACTCTATTCTATTAAAGCTCCTTCAGTAATTCAGTCAGTTTTACACCACCACCATGCAGTTTTTGTCATTTTGCACACCATGAAGGTATTACACAAAAAACCAAACAAAAAACGTGGCCCTAATCTTATTAAACATTATAATTTTGAGCAATAGATTTATTATTTGCCACCTTATCGAGTCCAAGAGGTGAAGCTGGATATCTGAAGGTAGATAGAACATGGTCCAAGATCCTGTAAGTGTACTCCTGTTGTTTCATGGTGCTGTGATACACTTCTAATAAGATTATTGATCTTAATCACCCAAACATATGAAGATCAGAGGTTACACTTCCCCTAATACTGAAACATTCGCAAGTGGCACAGTGCGTGCGTACACCTCACATGTTTTGTAATATCCTGTAAGGCTTTGTAAACTAAATCAACATGGTATGAGACAACATTGCCTCATCTGTTCTTTGTGTTCCCTTTCGGAGCACATAGACGCCTGCAGAAACTGTTGCTCAAACACACATTTAGGCCCAGAATGCATTGAGAGATACAGTTTTGTCCTAGTTTTCCAACAGACTTTTGGCTGGAATGTAGGCCCCTGAGGCTAAACTTAAGTTTTCTAATTTTTCCACAGTGTGTGTCATAAATCTGTGACAGAGGCCTACATTTGCTTATGAGTGGCTACAGATAAATTAAGACCGTTAAGATTTCTAATATTGCTATGTGACATGGTTCAGATTGAAACGTCTCTGTGTGGGACACTTCGTATGACTAGGATTTAGTGGTCTATTAGTAGAAGGGTGCAGGCTGTTTACCTTGTGTTTGAGGGGTGTGCATTACACGTAGGCCTGAGGTGAGCTGGCCTATAAACGCTGGAGAGACACCACACACCTCAGCAATTGGAGCAGCAGGAGTATAAGTAACTGGCAACAATCTCATCAGAGATACAGTCCGCTTCTCGCCTCAGCTCTAAGTAGACCGTCATATGTTTGTGTATGCGCGCGTGTTTGTGCACATGTGCATACTGACAGCGTGAGAAATGCGAGAAGGGGCTTGCAGCAGGGGAGCAACGACCCCTGTAAAGCAGAAATGCAAGAGTCAAGGACACTGTAAGCAACAATAACACAACATCCGGTCTGCACGCAAACACTGTAAACACGAGTTTTCAATCAAATCTGATGATAAGATTTTCTCTGATGCCCGTTTAGTAAATATACAACTTTCCATGACTGTAGCTTCCATTGTGGATTTTATGGAAAAACAAATCTACAAATCACTCCACAGACTACTGCTCAAGCCTTCAAACATGTGAAATAGTGGGGGATGTCTAGAAGGACTTTTGAAAAGCATACAATGTAGGCCATAGGTGTCATGTGTCTGTGTGGAGATTTTTAAGGGGGGGGGGGGTTGTTATGCAGAAGTAAAATGGTTTTAGTTCAAAACAACAACTAAAGACTAAAACTAAAGTCATTTGTGATCATGGTCAGTGTTGGATTTGGAGGAGGCCTGTCAACGTTTAGAACAGTTTGGTTTCGTCACTTGAGATTTTCTGGATGTGTTTTTGTCTGGGCTTTTCTCACTGGTCTGAAGTGGGCGGGGCCTAGATGGAAAAAGATGATGTCACATATTTGTGTGCACCAATCGGCTTTAGCAACACTTTTGGGTGGTTGTTTACATGTGTTGATCAAATGTGTTGATCAAAAGTGTTTTTTGTTTTTTTTTTCCCTCAAACTTTACCTTTCATTTTTCCTTATGAGTCATTTTTATCTACAGACGCTGCAGTTCTTCTTCTGTGGAGGCCAGCATGTTGAACCGCCATGTTTTTTTACTGTAGCCTAGAACGGACAAACCAGAAACTGGCTCTAGATAGGGCTGTTTGCGCTCTTCATTCACTCCGTGGCCAAAATGGCTGCTGTGAAGCTGTAGCCTTGTTTAATTAGTATGTAATTTAACAAAACAAATTCCTGATCCTAAATGACTAGCCTACTCACTTTATATAAGCTACACTGGGATGTGAATTTATTCATCCTCAGTTGTGTGAGTGCTACACGCCAGTCTCCCAAGATCAACACAGTTAGAAGAAAGAAGAGCGAGTGATGATAGCAAAGGTGACAGAGGGTGACAAGTGAGCAAGGCGGAGGTTTAGATGGTGTATGGTACTGCTTTGGGCAGAGGGCCCAAACCCTCAGTTTGCTGGGAGACCACAGTGGGGGGTCAGAGAGGGGCGGGGGGGGTAGTTGAACTGCAAGAGGTTACGTGATTATAATGCAGAAACAGGCTCAGGCTTACAGAGTAGGGGTGTCAACAAAAGGACAAAGCTTTACTGAACCCAAGATTTCCCTGTAACTCAGTGCATGTTCATTATGCTTCTGTGTGAAACCCAGAATTAGACACACTCATTTTGTAGAGTAGGACACAGATGTTTTCCTGTTTGTCCCGCAGTGCTGTTCCCCCACTAACTGTCCTCTATCCAAGCATCATCAGCCAATATGTCTTCCCCTCCAGGGGCCCCGCACCACCCCACTGGAAGTGTAGAAAGCAGGCAACAACACAAGCGCATTCTCCCTTTCGTATTTATAACATCTGACATATTCTTTTCCCGGTGTCAGATAGCATTGTAATCCTCTGCCAGCCTTTTCTTAGCCTAGCATCAACCTGCGTTTCGGGTTTGGCTGTGGGTTAAATGTCTGCGTTTGGCATTGACAGGGTGGGGGGTGTTCGGGGGTTGGCTCAGCAAGGCTCATTAGAGCTGCTGCTGAAAGTTGAGCAATTTTTCATTCTCACGCCTGATCCTGTTTCTTTGTGGATTTGCATGCAGAACATCGAGGCCCTTGTTGATAGCAAGGAGTGAGAAGGGCAATGTGTGTGTGTGTGTGTG
>NW_023339729.1:7696340-7711973 GCF_004916995.1 Morone saxatilis
GGGGGGGGGGGGTTACTGTAGAGTGAGAACATGTTGTTATCAAAATACTGAGACAACACCACAGACTCAAGTGGACGTGAAGTCACATGTATGTGTTTCATAACATGAGTGAGCTCCACTGACTGTATGTTACGTCTAATGAAACATTGTTTGCTGTGTAATTACAGCTTCATCCACAGGTCAGGTTCCTCAACTGCTACAGTGTTTTATGTAAATGTTACCCACGCTCGACAAGCTCTCCTGTCGGCCACATACCAGTTTAAGAGTTGATTAAGCAGGTAGAGTTATCTTCTGTTGAGCAAGGAAATGTCTCTGTGGACTTAATTTCACCTTTCACAAAAAATGTCAATGTGTCTGAACAAAATCTGAATTATTTGTTGCTATGTATTTTTTTGTATTAAAATGTATTGTTTTTCAGTTACCAACTTTAAAAAAAAATAACAAAAAAAAAGATGATCAGCCAGGCTTCAACTTACAACTATTTTCATTATTGTTAAATTTTTTAGAGTTGTATATAATTCAGAGTTTGTCCGTAAAATGTCAGAAAATAGTGAAAAATAGTCCCAGAGCAGAAGGTGAGGTCTTCAAATTGTTTGTGTTGTCTAACAGTCCAAAACCCAAAGATATTCAAATTACAATGACATAGAACAAATAAAAGCAGAAAGCCCCTCACTTTTGAATGGCTGAAATCACAGAATGTTAGTTTGATAACTGACTTATTGAGTTATCAAAATTGTTGTAGATTAATTGTTTAACGATCAACTAATCGATTATTCGACTAATTGTTTCTGCTTCAGTTCATTCCAGTGACTGTGACTGTCAAGTCAACTAATGGATTGATTATTTCACTGCTCATGCTATGTAGAAGCTGGATAATGAACAAATGTGAAAAAAGTTTAAAGTTTTAAATGTCAACACCAATAACTGTAGCATCATTATACGAGATGAGACACCAGACTTCACTGTGGCACCGTGTGTATTGTGCTCTTCTACTGGGGCTACTGGGGTAACACTGTGTGTACGTGTGTGTGTTTAATTCTAGTGTACAAGTCACCGGAGTACGAGTCATTAGGTTTTGAGCTCACAGTGGAACGGCTGGTTTCCATTGGTTACCCCCAGGAGCTGCTCAGCTTTGTCTACGACCCATCCTTTCCCACCAGGTCAGACCACTCACACACACACAGACATTATGCTGATGATGATGGCGGCCAACTGCTGCTTTTATGGCCTTGTCTCTTATCACTTTAGTTCCTCTCAGTCTATAATGACAGTAACTGTAATTATATCACAAATGATGGCAAATTCAGATATTGTTTTTATGGTAGTTGGTAAGTTAGAGAAGTTGGTTTAATGTGGACTTATTTGTTTATTTCTTCCTGATTTCAGGGGCCTTGTGTTTGACACCATGTATGGAAACCTGTTGAAGGTTGACGCCTATGGTAATATCCTGGTCTGTGTCCATGGTTTCAACTTCCTCCGAGGGTGAGTTTGTCACCCCCCCCCCCAAACAATTTGTGCTATATGTCAAATTTAAATGATTTAAACTTAAACGAAGAATTAATCTTGTATTTTCTCTTTTCCCAGCCCTGAGATCCGTGAACGATACCCAAACAAGTTTATCCAGAGAGATGATACAGAGCGCTTTTATATCCTTAACACACTCTTTAACCTGCCAGGTAAGTTCTCTGAGCACTGAGGAGAATACTACTACTGTTAAAGAGAGAGCAAATTGGCAAGAAATCACATTATCCCGATTAAAAGCTGAATATTACTTTTATGGGAGTCTCCAGCAGAAACCTTTCAATTGTGTTAAAGACAAGTTTGACCAAGCTTTTCACTTCTGATAACATCTCCCTGTCTTTCTGTTTTTCTTCACAGAGACCTACCTCTTTGCTTGCCTGGTGGATTTCTTCTCCAACTGTGACCGATACACAAGGTGAAGAACTTTTAGTTACACTATCTGTCATGCAACAAGTTTCTGGGCACCACATGGTGACACAAAGACAGTTCCGAGCCAAACTGGGTCAAGAGCAAGCCCTACAGCATGGGAGGGTCCAGGTGTCTCAACTGCTAATCTAAGCTAATTGTTTTAAAGTGGAAATCAAATGGGAGTTCAGTCAAAGAACCCTTTTTTTTTCTATAACAGTGATTTATTAATCTCTTCTACTAATTGTAGAAAAGCATGGATTCTTCTCAGAATGAGATAGGAATGGATAATGTTCTCACTAACTTTTTACAGAGAAGAGAGAATGAAATCTTGATAACTATAAGATAATCTTTTAAATGTTACTGTAAGGAGATAAAATGACCTGTAAATTTGTTGAGAATGTAATCTGGAATGGCTGCATGTCTTTTGTCCTCTGAAACCTGGTTGTTGGTCTTTTAGGGGGAGAATGCTTTCCTGTTTGGCTGGGGACCCCTCCAACAAGGGAAGGCTATCCCATTTAAAAGCAAACAAAAAACAAATGTCATGTTTTTGAAAAACCTTCTGTAAATATGTGGCCTGTCCGACGGCTGTGTACGTGTGTGTCTCTGCTCCTCTCCTCCAGCTGTGAGAGTGGCTTCAAAAATGGCGACCTCTTCATGTCCTACAAGAGCATGTTCCAGGATGTCCGTGACGCCGTCGACTGGGTCCACTTCAAGGTAAGACCACTGTGATGGTTGGGATTTTAACCTCAGTGTGTTATCACGCTGATGCATACACTGGCTTCACATTCATGCCTGGATGCTGTTCAATTTAACCACAGCCTGTAATGCTTCTGTCTAGACATGAATACTTTCAGTGCTGATGGCAAATTGGCCTTTAGACTTATACAAGCAGCCAACATTAAGTTTGCTTTTTACACCTGCAGTTTGGCTCATTTGGTCTGAGTTAGGCATGGGATGATTTCACGTTACTATTATCCTGAACAAAATATTCCAATTCACTATATTATCGCGATGAACATCAAAATGGCACTAAAACATACTGTATACTACTACTATACATACTGTATATACATATCTCTTCACCTTACGTTTAGTTAAGAAACAAACATTTGTCAGTCTTTAGTCTGGAATCCATAGTAGTTTCAACCATTCCGGTTTAACTCGTTTCTGTGGGGAACATTACGTACAAGCCGAGCCATCAGCCTTGACAGGCCTAGGATTTTGGAGTGACTAAATGGAATGAAAAAAACTGTACGTTAGCAAGCTAGATAGCTTTTTCAATTCACTCATGTGAGGATATTAACAATTATCCCGATAATGGAAGTTCACAACAATATACTTATATCTCAGAGTTTTTTATGACTGTACGCTACGATAGTACGATAGTATTATATATCGGTATTATCCCTAGTCTGGATCAAGGAAATATTTTAAATTTTTACTAGAGCTGTAAGTTGGAAGTGGAGGTAAGATCAGGATTTGTTTGTTTCGTTATGTTTAGGTTAGGAATAGGCCAAAAAAATCTTTTTATATATAAATATATTTAACATGGAACGATCCTGTGGTCGTATTTGTTTGTTGTCTCCCGGTGTTTTCACTCATCATTCATAGCTAGCCAAGTCCTCTGTTGATTCCTTAACCCAGCATTAAATAATCAATGATTGAAGCACAGTTATCAAGACAACTTGTCAAGCAAACTAGATGGTGGCAATAGGCCAAATGGCACAGAGTCATCAAAGCCATAAATAGTCGCCCTCTGTGGCTATTAATATCCAAAAACCAGCCATCTAAAATATCTGTGCTGAACATATATTAAGTTGTTGTCAGAGCAAGGGATGTTCTGGTGGCCCAGTGGTTGGGATGTGCAATTTATTTGTTCTACGTGCACTGGAGATGTGTACATATGTAGGTAATCCTTTAATTTTTTATTTTTTGCAATGCATGTAAAGTTGTGTTTAGAGTTGTTTTGTATTAACATTAAATCTATCACTGCTGTTATCAGTGCTGCTCATCCTGTACAACCCACAGCTGAAGGCCACAAGTCCTCGTGTTCTGTGTGGGTTGTCTCTGACGACTGTTCCCAAATTATTGCTGAATGAAATGACTAATATTGATGCTGCTAACTTAAGGAGGTGATGTTTCTGAAGATTGTGTGGTTGAAATGTAGATTGTCAAGTCTGTCTCCTGTGTGTCACATTGTAGGGCACTCTGAAGGAGAAGACGGTTGAGAACTTGGAGAAGTATGTAGTGAAAGATGTAAGTAGTTTGTATTCATCAAGGTTGCTACAGAGCGCGCACACATACACAGTGTCACACATTTTTGTTTTACTCTGAGAAGAGTAAAACAAAAATGTGAAAAGAGGTTTTGTAAAGATGCTTAGAGCTTCAGTCTTTTTCTTTCTTTGTTTATTCTCTGATCCCACCAGGGGAAGTTGCCTCTTCTCCTCAGCCGAATGAATGAAGTCGCCAAGGTTTTCTTGGCTACCAACAGTGACTACAAATACACTTATGTGAGTACAGGCATGCAGTAATGGTAGAATCTTCATTTCTGAGGGGAAAACAGTATTAAGTCCATTTAAAGACCACAGTGGTGATACAGATGATGATGAATTAATGCTGAGTTCCATTTCTAAGAGCTTCTACCTGTGTGTTGGCAGCACTAGCAGCTGCATTAACTCTAATCACCGCTGTGTTTGGTTTGACTGTCAGTCTGTGTTGTGTTCTCACAGAAAATCATGACCTACCTGTTTGACTTCCCTCATGGCCCGAAGGTAAAATATAGTTTTTCTTCCCCTTTGATCGCACTTGGAATAGTTTTGAATACACAGGTGAAGCTGAGGTTTTCCGTTCATATGTGTATGTGTGACTTTATTGCTTGTGTGTGTTTGTAACCCCCACAGGCTGGTACCTCCCACCGGCCCTGGCAGTCCTACTTTGATCTGATCCTGGTGGACGCCAGGAAGCCGTTGTTCTTCGGAGAGGGTACAGTGCTCAGACAAGTCGACACGGTGAGCAGACACACAACACACAGATAAGACTTTGCTAATAGCTGCGCTGCATGTGAACACTGACGTATCTGAACATGTTGCAGCCCAGCAGCAACGGCAGCACATAGAGGAACCAGTTCAGTAGTCACCATTTAAAAAAAAACGTGTTCGGACCATTGTCAGCACAACTTACGATGTCGATCAGGATTGTCCATCATCTCTACAATTACATGCTCTGTAGGTTCTGCTGACGATGGCTCTATGACCTAAACATTCATACTCGTCACATAATTTATATTATTATATTTAAAATAAAAAGGTTTTACATACTGGATGCACCCTTCAGGGTTTACCAAATCAATACAAATCTCTGTTTGTGCCAAGGTTCCTCTCACCAATGTGATATGTTTTCTTCCTTTCAGACAACAGGACGTTTAAAGATAGGAACCTACACAGGACCTCTGCAGCATGGTATAGTCTACTCTGGAGGTAAGACTCTAGTTTCCTTCAGTCATTCTTTGACCTAGTGTTGAGTTGTGTGCAGTCGTTGTGATTGACAAGCTTGTAATGTCACGTCATTCTCCTTTAGGTTCCTCAGACATTGTGTGTGACCTGCTGGGGGCCAAGGGGAAGGACATAGTCTACATCGGGGACCATATCTTTGGAGACATCCTCAAGTCCAAGAAACGTCAAGGCTGGAGGACGTTCCTGGTTATACCGGAGTTGGCCCAGGAGCTGCACGTGTGGACTGACAAGAGCTGTGAGTCTGTAGACACACGCATAAACACAGGCCTGCACATAGTAACATGCAGCTATAGCAGTTTGACTGTATGTGCATTTCCAAGTACTGCAGTCCTAATCACATTAGATGTATGTTATAAAGATCATATAACCAGTTGGTTCAAAGTCAAAACACACTGGATATTTACACTAGGGCTAACTAACGCTAGAATACTGTATATGCACTGTAAATGGTGTTTGCACACTAGTAGCGAGGATATTAAGGTTCAGCCTCTTCTCGTGTTTTCCAGCCTTATTCGAGGAGCTACAGGGGCTGGATATTTTCTTGGCAGAACTCTACAAGTAAGTCATGACCTTTAGCTTATTGTTCCCAGCAGTTCAGCTGCTCTTTGCTCTGTGCAGTAACATCGTCTGTTTGCATGCATGTGAGCGTGTGTTTGACAGGGGGTCAACAGGGTAAAGTCTAAAGGGTCAGCTCTCTCTGGCCGCCTGATAGCTGCCGACGCTGATGTTAGTTATAGCCTGGTACGATCTCGCTGTTGCATCCACCTCTTTGACACGTTACCTTTCAGCAGACTGATATCAGTATCCCTTTCTCGTCCTCATCATCTTTCTCCCCGTCCTTCCTCAGACATCTGGACAGCAGCAGCAACGAGAGGCCAGACATCAGCACTATTCAGAGAAGAGTCAAGGTATGGCCTTAATCACCTCTGTTTCTATGGCAACAAGAGACCTGTCCACATGCTTTCAACACTGGCTGCCAGAGACGGCCTACTTATCAATGGCCATGTTTACAGTATGTTTGATACAGTGTCTACTATAGTCTTATCATTAACAATAATCCACTTCCTCATTGTTCTCTCAGTGCCTGGTGAGGTAACTGCTGATTCAGTTGTGTCAATGAACAACTTCAACAACGCCCCTGATAAAGATACTATACTTACTAGGGTCAGGATAGTAAATCCTTTTTAGAAGTTGGTAAACATATCTTATTTTTTTGGCATGGATTTTGCAGGCTCACCAGTGTCTTCTCTTTTCCTTCCTGCCTTTTTAGAAAGTGACACACGACATGGACATGTGCTACGGCATGATGGGTAGCCTCTTCCGCAGCGGCTCCAGACAGACCTTGTTTGCCTCTCAAGTGATGCGTTACGCTGACTTGTACGCAGCCTCCTTCATCAACCTGCTGTATTACCCCTTCAGCTACCTCTTCAGAGCTGCACACGTTCTGGTGAGTATCTATCACCCTCAAAGGTTAGAGACAATACCAGTCTTTGGTGTACTGATGCAGATATGATAAGAAAGAATAAGTCTTGTCTCATTCCAGTAAAGATTATAAAACTTCTATAAATCTATAGACATTTCTTTGGGTCTAAAGTGTGAAAATGAAGGAAAATCTAGGGGCGTGAACTTGCAGACCTCTGTGGCCCATAGTGGCTCAAGGCCGCTACTAGCATAACACTGAACTGAACTGTCTGAATGTAATCAATATCTTTGTCTGTCAGGAGTCTTAGTGCAGTCAATGACTGTTATTTCTCTTACTGGTATTGATCAAGCTCAATCTGCGGCTGAGGGCGAGTGATATTCGCTTTCTTTCTTTCTTTATAATCTCTGAATCTGGCACCAGAGGGCGGTGAATGAAGATCATAGCTTTTTACTGATGAAAGCCCTATTCAGAAACTCTGGTTAAAGAAAGACACACCTCTTCCAGTAAGTCCGTTAGTGTTGCCAAGTTGTTTTCTCACATTTTGTCTTTCCTCCTCCCCAGATGCCACATGAGTCGACGGTTGAACACGCCCACGTGGACATTGACACGGAGTCGCCGCTGGCCACACGCAACCGCACCCACTGCAGCGACTGCAAGGACCTGGAGTGCAAACGCAACCAGCTCACCCGCTCTTTCAGTGAGATCAAACCTCCCAACCTGTTCCCCCAGACTCCGCAGGAGATCACTCACTGCCACGATGAGGATGATGATGAGGAAGAGGAAGAGGAGGAGGAGGAAGAAGAGGAGGAGGAGGAGGAGGAGGAGTAATACGCATAAAGAGGAAAGCCACGTTCCTGTTCCTGCCTTCTTATGTTTCCCAGTAGAGTCAGGTAGTTACCTCTCTCAAAGTGAGGCAGAGAGGAAAAACATCTCCAGTGCGTGTGTGTATATATCCATACTGTATGCACACAAACACTCACACACACACACACACATACTGGAGATTTCTATGGAAAGTGAAAAGGACCAGTAGCAAGACAGATCATATGACTGTCAGAAGACCATATGCATGCTTGGTCCTCTAAACCCAAGTTTTCCTAGCTTCATTATAGAAAAATACACTCTATGGTTTTTAATTGATTTAATTTGATTTCTGCATTATTCCCGTCAGACAGACTCATCGCTGAATGTTTTATAAGCTGACTTTTAAGACCTGCTGGTGGATTAGATAGATGTAGTCACATTTACACTTAAATCCATCCAATATGGTCAGTAAACTGTAGTTTTAATTCCAACAGACTTGCCTTGCTGACACAGTATGCAAATTATAATCAAACAAAAAACACTTTGCAGTTGCGGTGTCAAAAAAAAAAGAGAAAAAAGAAAAGATGCACATACTGTATTAAAACAGACATTTTTTACTGCAACATGGGAACAACATTCATATTTTTTTTTTCAATCTGTTTAGTTTCATCTTGTCTGTTTTCTTGTTGTTATGGAGGAGTGCTTTGTTCTAACTTGTATGTAAAGGTGTGCGCGCGTGTGTGTGTCTGCCAAAATAGACAGCATCCTGAGTGAGGGTAAACTATCCATCGTACTAAACCGAAGCACAGGAGCACTGAAGCACAAGCTGGCGTTAAACCAATCAATAACCAGATGCATTTTTTGTGTGAAGTTTGGCTGAGGAAACATGTTGTGTTCCCAGAGTGGCTCTTCAACTGATATTTGGTTACCAAGCAACAATGAGGACAAAGTACTGTAAACATATTTTATGCTGATAGACTCTATGACAACCCTGAACTACGACAGTGTTTCTGTAAATAGCGATCAGGTGAATGGTTTAACGCTAACATGCAGTATTTTTTCCACTCGGTTATTTAGGAAGATGGAACTCGAGTATTTCATTTGACTATTTCAGAGCGCTTTATTGTGGTAGGGGAGATGAACAATACAACACAGTTTGGATCAGCTCAAGCAGAGATGTTTGAAGTGATCTTTGTCAGGTGTGTAATGCAAAGAAAAGAGTATGCAAGGAAACAAGGATTTTTAGGTTCAGTAGGTCTACCGAAGTGCAGACTGTGATTGGCCTGCTTCGTTTATCTCCTTTAGTTTTTGGGCTTTGTTGGGCGTTCGTTTAATCTGCCGACCTCCAATTGTTGGCATCATCCGCTGGGGGTAATCGTGTTAGCAGAGAGCGTGGGGTTGAGTGCGTACAGTATTCTTCTGTTGGGCCCCGAGCACTGTGAAGTGACTCTTTCATTATAGTGTCGGTTCTAGCTGTGATCACTAGTTTAAAGCCTCTTTATTATTAATAATAGATATTAATAATAAAAATAGGCACCCTGACAATTTAAAAAAAAGATTTATTTTTGTTATGTATGAAGAGTTTACGTCTCAAAAACTCCTAGTTAACCTGCTTCAGCAGCAGTGTGTCGGTGTGGTTTGACTGAACTGACATTAAGTGTGTTTCCATACCCCTGTTTTGATGTGCATTTTCAATTCTGTGCCCCCCAAAAAAAGATCCTGAGTAAAAATGCAATGTATTTATTTTAAAAAAAGTCCAAATATGCTTTAAAAGTCTTTACTCTTGGTTGAAGTGGAAAGTTGGTGTATCAATAGGAACAACAAGGGGACAAAGTGCTAAATTACGCATAAATGATGACTAAGAATTGCAGCAGACAACAACATTAAATGAATACATGAAACAAACCTAAATGACAATATTTCCATCATGTTTCCACATCATTTTTGTTCATCTGAAGTTTGAATGGCACTCTTTTAATTACGATACTTCGTTGCACCTTCTTCTTCTGCAGTGGTGGCACCTGAATCTCAATCTCAATAAACCAATGAACTAATATTCTCAAAACGTGCAGTAATTTGCATTTTCCTTTACCTAATTTTTGTAAACCGCTTTAAAATTCATATGGAAACTGTCTCGTGACCAAACAACACCGCCCGCAACTGCCATCAGATTTTCATTCAAATGTTGCTTTTCCCAACGGAGCCCCGCCCACTTCAAACTAGTGAGAAGAGCACAGAGAAAAACACAGACTCTGCTATCTCTAATGTGAAATAACAAAAACAGTGCGTTCATGTAAGACCCCATCGTCCATAGCGAGACGCTCATGGAGAACCGCTTTCAGGGCCTTTAACCCAGGTATCACTTGTGTCTGTTTTAACACGTGTGTCCAAATGCAGCAGTGCAGTGCCGGTATAGTAATAGCACCGAGAGAGCTGCCAGAATTTCAAACACGGTGACTTGATCTTTTATTTTCTTTCCTATTTTAACATCCAGTGCATCCTGTATGTTAACATTTCTCACCTTTTATATTTAGTCTTCATATGTTGGATCAGTCCTGTAAGTGTTAGATCGGCCTGTTGATTTAGGCCACAAAAGGGAAGGAACATGCCGTCTATTTAATACCTGCATCATTTTTGCTTTGGCTTGATTTGGTGTGGACAAAAGGTGAATGTGTCTAACTGCGACTTTATGATGATTCATTGGATGAAACCTTGTAGGACACATTACAGCTGTTTATCTTTTATTTTTTCTATTCTTTTTTTTCTTTTTTACAAATGAAATAGTTGTATTATCAATTTATATTTTAGTTTCTTGAACATAGAATAACTGGATATGCTACATGAGGCAGCTGCGTTGCTAATAGGAAATGGCCGACTGTCTTTTCTTTGCATAATTTGCGTATGCATGTGAAAATAACAAGCATATCTGTTCTGCCAAGGTGGTTTATGGTAGCATTGGTTTTACTTCTATGTGGGCTCATTTCAGAAAAAGCTTTTTTTTGACATTTTAGTAGTTTACGCAGGGACAAAAACAACTGCAAACCTGTACAAAAGAAACTTGCAATGAAGGGAAATGTTAACAGCATGTTAAGTTCCGTAACAAAAATGTTCCCTGCAAACACCATTGGGTTATTTTTATTTTTCTAAGCTAGTGTTTTTAAATGGTCCTGGTTTACAGAACTGTAAATAGACATTTCCATTTCCTTTACTTATCATTTATTTTTTTCCAAAACGTTTTTTTTTTTTGTTAACTTTCATACAATACCACAGAAGTCTGTCGCGACGTTGAACTGACTAAAGCCTGGCCAATAGGTTTCAGTGCTTTAGGAAATTGTTATCCATCGTTGTGATGCCCACAATGCACCCACAATAACAACAGGTGCCAAAACAATCACCTTTCATTTTCTAAACTATAGTAATCTTTTGTTTTTATGCATATCAATTCATGTTCTCCCAAACAGTGTTTTGTTTGTTTCCAGAAATTACCCTACATACTGTACATTGAGGTAAATTACATAAAAATGTAGAATAAAGATAGTTTTTCATAATTTCCATGTTGTTCTTGTTGTTTATATCTTACTACTGTGCGAGGCTGGATTACCAACCGGGTGCAGCGGGCGATTTCCAGCCTCCATTGTGGCTGTTAGCTGGTGACAATTGAATTAATTGCTGATTTGTTTGATAATAAAATATTCTCCATTAAAGCACAATATAAACTAAAGTAAAAAGGTATTTAGCGCAACACTGCATTGTTACGTAACATGCTACACTTGAATAATTGCTACTTTCTAACACAGTGTATGGAAACTGTGAAGAATGAGGGTCAGTAGAGGCCCATGGCTCATTTCAAGTTAATCCGGCCCTGGGCGCCGGGTTAGTTTACTTGGTAGAGCTAGTGACCATGGACAGAGTCCTGCAGCGACCCAGGGTTGGAATCTGACCTGTGGCCCTTTGCTGCGTGTCATACCCTCTCTCTCTACCCCCCTTTCCTGTCTATCTCCAGCTGTCACTGTCAAATAAAAGGAAATAAAAATAACTTGTAAAATAACTACGACCCTGCAGCTACAGACCGAGAGACTTTTGTAAAATGATGAAGCGGTAACGTTGCCCAGATGAAAGGACAAGTTGGATGTGGATATTTCTACAAGTTGATGTTTTCATTGTCCTAAGACTTATGAAACGACTGATGGTAGACATGCACTGTGTCTCATGGAGGTTCACACACAGTTCATGAACAGTAATGACAAATCGCTGTAACTCTCCACAGTGTCAAGCTAATCAGTGTGGAATAATGTTTCCAACCTTAAAGCTAGATGTTGAAGTGAGACTATGTAACTTTTGTTGAAAAATTAGCCACTTTGGTTACAATTGAGAATAATTATAGTCGTATGCAAAAATGGAAATGCTTAAATGTCAGCAATATCTATCTTCAGGTTGCTAAGATTAGCCACCACAAGCTACTGGCCATGTAAGACTTTCGCAGCAAAATCCCTGAGTGAGTTGTATTGAGCAAGTGTGTTTTCTGTTGATTATGAGTTGAACTTATTGTTTGTAACAGGAAGAATATGTTTTTGCTTCTTTAAAAAATTGAACTGGACTTTAAAGTGCTACAGCGCTGCAAATTGGATCATTAGAAGCGAGTCGTAATCAAAGTAAACGGTCTCCTGGGTTTCATTAACTCACTGGCAGTAGAGTGGAAGACATTATTGTGTAATGGTTTGTCACACTTTTACAGTACAGGTCATGTTTACACATCAGGAGGGAGCATGTGCTGCTGCTGCTGCTGCATTTCCTGACTCAGCATTTGGCCTCAGTCAGTACAGCAAAGTTACTAAACTCAGAAAATGATAGCCAACAAATCAAACAAATATAAATAAATCTTTATATTGCATAAATGTATGTTGGATTAAAATAATGTTATTACTAATGAATAATGCAAAGTATTTGATTTATATTCCCTTATATTCTATTAGCAGCCTCTTGCTTCACTGTAGGTTTAAAGCAACACTATGTAACTGAACAGCAGCCACTGTGGCCAAAAAATAGTGAATGTTATGAAATATTATGAAAGTAAAACATACAGAGAAGACTCATTAAGTCAACAAATTGACTCAGTGACAGCTATACTGCAATATCTAAGGTTTGCCAACAGTGGCTCAGATTAGCCATCACAAGCTCAAAAGAAACCTTTCACCCACTATAAGTCCCACTATAATTGCTGTATTTAAACTACTCTGGTATTAAGAAAGAACGTATACTGAGCAACTGGCCGTTTTTATTAAAGAAAGAATACCAAAAGCCTCATAAGAAAACATTTAGAAGCAGCGGATTGAGTACATTGAGCCACCAACTGTCTGTCTGTTAATCATTCACTTTTTTATTAAACCACCAGCTGGTGGAGGCAATGGGAATGTTTTCTTCAGGAAGAAGAAGCATTATGGACAGCATATGGGTACAGTAGCAGCATTGGGATGGACAGGAGACCAGTTAAACACAGGCCTGCAAAGCATTCACATAATGGAAGGATGGTAATCTGTGTTCAGTATGTAGTATGGAGTGTGTCAGATGGAAAAAAAAGATAGTATGTGTGTGTTAAGTGGTGTATAACAGAATATTGAAATAACCCAGTCCCAGCTGATCCTTCCCCCCCAGTGTTTCCTGTTGTGCGTTTGGATTTTTGCTTCTTGTTCTCCTGTCAGGCACTGAGATCCACCGGCTTGTAAAGCAAAGCAGAGTACGAATGTCACAAGCACAAGTTTACAATCTGATCATCATTCATTGCTTTATCTCTGGAGTGATTGTCCCTGCAGAGCAGAGCGGGCCTGCTGCATAGGAGCATTTTCAAGTAAACAATAAACAACAGCGAACACAGCTGCAAACTATGTAGACGTACTCTGTGTCTGGTTATACAACCGAGACGCCCCTCATGGCTGAACAGATGGAAGGGCTGTTTGTCCGTGTGTGCTGTTTTCAGAGGCTGTCACATGTGGAAACAGCGACCACCAGTGGTTACAAATGGCAACTGAATATTAAAGAAAAGGCATTCAGCTTTAGGACACTGATGTTGCCTGTAAGGTGGCAAGAAAATTGCCAGCATACAGTACATAATGTTAATGAACAGGCCTGAAAGTGAAATCAAAGTAATGTCATAGTTAAAGAGTTAAAATCTACGCCCCTACAGATATGAAGTAAACAGAACAATTCTACACGAAGACTTATATAGGAAAAATTTCAAGCACACATACAGTATCTTAAAACTCATTCCTGTCTTTATGAGGTAAAACAATAAGGGCAAGAAGGTACTAAAGCAAATAAACAAAACAAAACAAAAAAAGTCTTTGAGGAATAGTTTGACATTTACACTGATTTGCTTTCTTGCCAAGAGAAGATTGACACCACTGTCATGGATGTAGAACTATAAAGCTGGAGCCAGGAGACATTAAATCTGTTTGACTGAAAAAAACATGGAGAAACAACTAACTTAGTTCTGGCTGAAGATAAAAAAACATAGCTTGCTATTTACTCTATGAAATCCATGAAATAGCGGGTTATAACCAACCGTAAAAATCACAACAAGAGCCAGTTCGCTGTTTCCATTTTTGATGCTAAGCTAAGCTAACCAGCTGCTGGCTCTAGACTGTACATTTAGCGCAGAGTTACGAGAGTGGCATCGATCTTCTCGTCTAACTCTCAGCAAGAATGCAAATTAGCGTATTTCCCAAAATGTCAAACTATTCTTTAATTATGTGTTCTTGAACTTGTGAAAGAAAAAAACATATATGGCTACAGTGTTTCTAAGATAAAATGAAATCAATATAAATATCTCTCTTTAATAGCAGCCAACATCGGTGAAGAATATTTTAGATTTTGATCTGAAGTTCGACCACACGAGATAATTATTTAAACATGGATTATAATTTTTACGTTGTGTGGGGGGAGGCCAAAACAAGTCTTAAAGTCTCTTTCACATTCACTGCCGTTCCAAAAATTAGCCTTTTATGAACTTGAACCACCGGGCTATGTTCTGGTAGACAAAAACAATGCCAAATAGGCACACGGTGCAACAAGAAAAATAAAAGAAAAGAAAACTGTAACACATAAACAGTGGAAAAGCATAGGTGTGTATCATTCATGGACATGTTTAATGTCGAGGTTACTTTTTGTGACGTTGATGATGCTCAACATGTTAGATGAGGTCATTAATACTGTGCAATTATCAAGTTTGATTATGCGTAAAATTGGCACAAAAAAAAAAAAAAGACACATAACCTCCACAGGCATAGGTGTTGGCACTTTCACACACCCAGTAACCCACCCCCCTCCTGGGGTGGTGGGTGGGGTTACTGGGGTGTGTGAAAGTGCCAACACCTATGCGCTGTGGAAGGTTAGTGGTGTCTCTTTTATTTTTTATCTTGTGCCAATTCTTTACGCATAATCCAACTGAATAAATTGCAGCAGTGATTCAATGACCTCATCCCCTAACCATGGTTGAGGGCATGCCAAATCCAACGTCCACAAAAAGTAACCTCGCGACATCTCAAACATGTCCCGCATCGAATGATCACACACCTATTGCTTTTCCCACCCTGTTTATGTGTTACAGTTTTCTTTTCTTTTATTTTTCTTGTTGCACCGTGTGCCTATTTGGCATTGTTTTTGTCTACCAGAACATAGCCCGGTGGTTCAAGTTCATAAAAGGCTAATTTTTGGAACGGCAGTGAATGTGAAAGAGACTTTAAGACTTGTTTTGGCCTCCCCCCACACAACGTAAAAATTATAATCCATGTTTAAATAATTATCTCGTGTGGTCGAACTTCAGCATCAAACATCTAAAAAAATATTCTTCAACCGTGTTGGCTGCTTTAAAGAAGAGATGATTTATGATTGATTCATTTTATCTTACGAAAGCACTGTAGCCCCATATATGTTTTTCTCCTTTCCAACGAAGCTTCAAGAAAGCACCAC
>NW_023339729.1:7711998-7712764 GCF_004916995.1 Morone saxatilis
AGGCATCATGACTCCCATATGAACACATAGTAGACGTGTTTGAGGTCAAAGGATGCAAAAACATGAAAGAGACAAGGAGAAAGAGAGACTGACTAGGACAATTTTGCTTGTGGATGGCTGCAGTGTAGCATTTTTCAAAAACAAATATACATATACATACAGTACATACATACAAATATATCTGTCAATTTATAATACAGTGATTTTTTTTTAATTCATAATCATCTCTTAAATAAATTGTGGTTCATTGCACTTTGTTAAAATAATTAATTATATGATTTCTCTTAAAGGCAATAGTGTGATTTTTTTAAAGGTGAAAAAGATAGTGTACCATAAGCCTGATTTAGGATAATAGTAAAAATAACAAGATCTGTAATATACATACTGTATCTGTAAAAGACCCTCACCTCCTCATATACATGAATGGATGTTCGTCTCTATATGTAGCATGTCCTTTTTGATATGACACGTGTGCCCCACGCACACCTTTGTGTACATGCTCATGCATGCTCGTATGCCAGTTTATGTCATATCATGTCTCCACGCATACATATATACATACAATATTATAAAATAAATAAATACAGGAAAACATTCTTGGTTCGTGGTTGAACTGTTTCTTTCAAAGCGGTTTTTGGGGCAGTCTTTGACCAACCGTTGCTCTCTGCTTGTTTGGGTTTGAGTCTTCGCTGATGGAATCAACAGTCGACTGAGCCTCCCTGAAAGATGCACGGGTGAGGGAGTTGCATTTGTGTGTGTGTGTGTG
>NW_023339729.1:7712864-7725488 GCF_004916995.1 Morone saxatilis
TGTGTTTGTGTGTGTGTGTGGGGAAGGATATTCCAAGTCACCGCTATGAAAGTGTCAGATTGTCCCAAAAAGAAGCTCAGTCACAGGTACTGTCCGAGTGTACCCTCTGTAAGAGGGTGTAGTACAGCAGGGATTCTGACAGCGTTCAGGTGGGGGTGTTCAGGGTGACACAGCACCCGTCTTCCCCACTGCCCCTCCATGAAAGGGTCTCACTGACTCACTGACTGACTGACTGACTGGGGGCTACTGGTTGGAGCAGAACCGTCACTCCACCCGCCTCCGCTTCCCCACTTTCCCTCACCTCCATCTACGCCACCGTGTGTGCCCACGAGACAGGGTGGAGGTTCTGGGTCTCCACCGAGCTCGGCGGGGACTAGATGGGTCCCTCGTTGTGGGCGCTGTGGTTGCTCCTGCTGAGGCCCACACAGTTCTGCTGCTGGTTGAGCAGGTGGGACGTCTCATTGGCCACGACTACAGACACGGCGGGGGTGGTGCTAGTGGTGCTGGCTGTAGTTGTGACGACGGTGGGGGTCTCCACTCCGTCATGGAGCTCCGTCAGCGTGAGCTCGATCTTAGTGAACTCACTGTCTGTCGATTGGGGCGTTTTGTCCATCCGTGACGCCATTACGGCATTCTGGTACTGTTGGCGTGTTACCTAGGGAACAGAGAAGATGGTGTCAGAGGGTTGTGATTTTTAGAGCTCAAAAGGCGTTTTTATAACCTCTTTTATATTGCTTCTGAAAACCTATTTTTATCATAAGCCTTCTTTATAACCTTATTCAATTTGGGTTCATTTGTCCATGTGTGTATTTGTGTGTGTGTGCAGGTTGGTTTATGTGACACATATGTAACATGTATTTTATCAATACAACAGGCTTCAGAGTGTCACACAAATTAGTTAGTGGGTGTAATGGGTGTCTACATGAGGAACCATCTAGTTAAAACAAGATACAAACTGGTAAAACAGTTTTATTTTAATATAAAATTCTCAAATCAGCATTAATTGAGTTCTATTGGCCACAATATTGAGATACTAATAATCAATTGCCTAATAACCCTATGCTAGAATCTTCAGGAGCTCAGTAACCAGCAGCTTCTATAGCAGCATCCATATGTCTGTATTAAACATGCATACTGGTCAAAACACCAATGTTATTTAGGCACATGTGAGACTCAGTGTGCCTTCCTTGCTCACCTTTATAAACTGCAGGTCTGAACGGGCTCTGACTGAGTAGTCAGGTACGTAGATCTGCAGGAAGGAGTTGAGCTGGTTGTTGCTGCTGCCGAGAGTCGGGGTGATGGCGTCAATACGATCACTCCTGTTCAGAGAGTCTGAGTGGTTGAGTCCAAACGGCCGTGGAGGAGATTTATTTTCTGTAAGGAGGTAATGTGAAAGAATACATTTAAACTCCCCAAAAACATATGAAAGACCAAGTCTAGATAAAGAGCAACATACAGTATATTACATAAGAGTTATATAATGTTTCTTTCACACATTTGATCCCCTGACCAGCACTAACAGCAGGAAAGTTTTAATTTATAGTGTGAAAAATATCTCAACATATTGTTTGACAACGAATTGTGTACAGACATTGGTGGTTACCATGTAATAAACTGCACTGGATTTGTTGATCCTCTTTCTTTTACTCTAGCGCCACCATGAGGTTCAAATCAGGTTCAGCTGTACTTTGATATTAGTGCTAAAAAGCTAATGCTAGCATACTAACATAACATACTAAACTAAGACTGTGAACATGGTAAACATTTGCACACAAACACTTCTTCGCATCAGCATGTTAGCATTGTCACTGTGAGCATGTTAGCATGCTGAAGTTAGTATTTAGCTCAAAGCAGCAATGTGGCTAAGTGCAGCCTCACAAGAGACGCTAGCGTGCCGGTAGACTTGTTAATAGACAGAGGTGCCAGTGGTCAATCCTTATTGCTCTAATCTAATACACCTTTAAATCTGTATGACAGTTGCTAT
The DNA here is from genome assembly GCF_004916995.1 of Morone saxatilis. Taxonomy (NCBI): domain Eukaryota; kingdom Metazoa; phylum Chordata; class Actinopteri; family Moronidae; genus Morone; species Morone saxatilis. Next base: position 7,714,849 of record NW_023339729.1, read on the forward strand.
TGATCAGTATTGTTGTTTTGTCCAGTTAGGGGCTCTCTACATACACATGTATTGCGTATATGTTTGTATATTGCAGCTTTTGATAGCTACAGAGGAAAAAACTCTTGCGGGGGAATTTGCTCTAACTCACAATGTTCTCTGAAACTACTTGAGCTGCTCAACAGCTTCATCAGCACTTAGGATCCTGTGTATTGGTGACATTTTTTTCAGGTCAAGTGTTAGATATTAGCACAGACGCTTGCTGTGATGTATGGAAATCTAATTTCTACATAAGTCTTTAGGTGAGGGGAGTTTCATACAACAGGTATTGAGTCAGTGGTCTCCAGTGATGCTGCTTCCTCCTATGTGCTACCACATAGAAGACTTGTTCTGGGTTTTTTTGTTATTTCTTTTTAAATTTTTAATTAAAGCCAGATTATGTTTTCCACTTCTTAAAGAAGCCTAGTGAAAATCACACACAACAAAGTGGAAACGGCTTGGCCAACGCTAATGCTACTACGCAGACTGGAATGTATGTAATCCCATGTAGGAATATGTGTGTGAGTTTGTGTATGTGTGTGTGTGCGTGCGTGCTTGTGTGCGGACCAAGCGCAGTGGGCCAAAGACCTGGCATGTGAACCCTTGTGGATTAGTACTCCACTTTCTAGGGGCCGTAGGGGCCAGATCAATACAGAAAACGGCGGTGTGGGTCTAGAATACACACATAATGCATTTATGTAGACACACACTCAAACATGTGTGCAGCGGGGGGCCAAAGTGGGTGAAAAAAACATGTCAAGAGGTGCACTGTAGGTCATCGCTAAAAAGAGAAAGAGAGTGTATTTGTTCAACTGTATTTCCGTATACATGTGGGTGTGTTTGTGTTTGTGGCAGCATGTTTGTAGTTGTGTGTGTGGAGTGTGTGTGCTCTGTGTACGTGTGCCTGTGCATGTGGAACATATGTGTATGTGTGTGTCTTTGTATGTGCGCTCAGTGGTGTCCAGCAGGGGGCTGTAGCTGTAGGTCTTGTTTATGTAGTCAGAGGGTTAAAGGTTAGGGGCGAGTGGGGCGGAGCCTGGGTCCGCTTTGGGGCCTCCAGTCTCCAACACCATTCAGCCACTTGACTAATGGCTCAGGGGATGAGGGTGTTAAGTCTCAGTCTGAATCTGTTTTTCCTCTCTGTGTCTTTCTCCTTCACTTACACATGCATGAATATACAGTACATGGTGCATTCAGGTACAAACAGACTTTCAGGCATGCACCCATCAGTCACAAAGTCACGCAAAACAAAACAAAAAACAGGCCACTGTATTGACAGAACAGGCCACTGTACCTGGAGATCCTGCTAGTGATTCAGCCCTACTGACCACAAATGTACGAGACAGGGACAGAGGGACTTGGGGGAGCGAGGGAGAATACAAGAGGGGAAGAAAAGAAAGAAGAGAGTCTGTCAAAGTGGAGAAATAATCAATGCATATACACAAATAGTAAACGTGGATTAAACCTACTAGGGAAGCTTAAGCAACACTTGTGTAACCCCAACAGGAAGGAACTGCCAATCAGCTTCACTGCTACTGAGCAGCATAACATGAAGTCAGAGAAAATGCACCACTGGTACACCATCATGTCCAATCATAATGTATCTGATTTGTGACTGCTGATTGCCTACACATAGGCCAGAACGGTCATTCTGCTGTTTCACCAGTAGGTGTCTCTCAGATCCCACCACCCATGTGAATCACAATGGTTGAAAAAGGGCTGAGAATAGTACTGTAGTTTATGAATGAACTGAGAGGACTGAGCGGATCAGTAGGTGACGCTTTCTCATGATGTCACTGCAGGACGGCCTCGTCAGTCCTACAATCATTGTTCATAAACATTCATCGAAGGAAATGTATGCTATTAATCAAAGAAAGTCCTAAACTGATCTGTACTTTGTTACTGACACAAATCACAGGGAGGACAATTTAGAGGCAGATGTGGACCATTTAAAAGGATTTAGGATGCGGAGTTGACACTGGTTTCACATTTGTTTTCACCAATACATTGCTAGTGAGGTGAACTTGCATATGGCTGCTAAAATCTTACATCAAGCAATGTGTAATGGTCTTGAAGTTAGAGCAAAGAAATATGTGATAAAGTACAATGAGATTGTTTGTGACTGGGGGAATACTAGTGTTGATATGATTTTAAAAACAATACTTTTCTCTTTTTCCATTGAACACAGTCCTCAAAGGTTGAAGTTTACAGTCTAATATTAGGATTTAATCCAAATTGTCTGAGCAAAGAAGGAATAAAAAGGAGTCTGAATCCGAGCGTTCAAGCCAGCTTTTGGTACTTGGCACTATAGATGCATTTCAGTCAAAATAAAAAAAGCAGGTAAGCTTTGTGTCTTATTTGTGACTTATTTTTATTGGAAATAAGCAACAGCAGATGTCAACATGAATGGCCTAGAACACCTCCACACAAAACTGCATTTGTATGGTTTACTCAAGAATAAGTAATGTTTAAATTAGCTGGGGATTTTCTGAACATTAAAAGGGACACAAGTCTTTGGTGAAACACTCCAATGAATTATTTTACTTTGGCAAACACCAGCTGTCAGAGATCTTACCTGGCGAGGCTGTCAGAGCCATCATCCCATAGAAGGAGAACGGCCCCGCTTCAAACTTCATCCCCTCTTTTCCTGCCTCCACCTCCACTTTCCCCTGTGACAGCAACATCCACAGATGACAAGGAACAAAGTGTTACTCAAACATACTTTAATGTTTTTTTACAAAGCACTACCCTTCAAACACAACTTTGTCCCTATGTTAAACCAAGACTCATCTTTTGTAGTTTGCATTTTTTGAATATTTTAGCCATCCTTTCAGACTGTACATAGGTTATGACACTAACACTAACCCTTTCTAATTAATTATAAATTGCACTGTATTTCTGTATGGAGCATTAGTACCGTTTCTTAGCTCGGATTTCCGCTACAGCTTTGCAGTTACACTTTCACCCTATTCAAAATCTGCCACTTTCCTGCTCAAATATATTTATTCATCCTGCCCCTGAGTTTAGAACAAATCCCTCCCCCCAAACACCCCACCCTCTTTCCATTCCTTTTTACTACATGTAGAAAATCTGTACTCTGTTTAATAGCTCCCAATCTGCTCCTAAAACCTGGTCTCAAGGGCAGTGACCCCACACATGTGCATTCCAAATACTGATTTTAACTCCATCTATGTTTACATGTGCATTATCCTGTTTTTGATTACATCCAGGTTGGGACTTCCCTTGACCTCAAGTCGTTTTAAAGACCTGATACTCTCCCTAACACCAAAGAGGAGGACTCTATGTTGACACCAGCAACGTATTCAGAGACAGAGCAGACGTTCAGACCAGTTTTCAAACTGTAAGGCTACTTGAAGGTCAGCAGCACTTGTTTTCATCCGCTTTTGAATAAATAATTGTAACTCTATAGCACGATTTCTGTCTGCAGAGAGAGGATGGCAGGGAGGAAAGCAGAGGGATGGGTATACAGTACCACTACTGATATACTACTGTCTTTACATTTTGAAGTACAGTATAGTGGCAGGACATCTGGTTTATTTATGACTTGAAAACAGTGAAATACATACATTATATTTCACTGATTCTATTTGTGGTTTATAGTATGTATTAAAACTGGCAAAAGTGTTCAATCACAGTACAGAATTTTCTTTATACTGACCACATTTTTATTATATTTTGAAGTGTTGTATCTCTTGGGCCAGACATTTATATTACTAATAAGATGTTTATCTGTGGTATTGTTGTTTGCTTTAATCCAAAGTGCCCTGCAGTGCAATCATACCATGCATACCTTTTTAGGATGCGTGGCCCCTGTGGGAACAAACCTGCAGTACAGCTGCGTTAGATGGATGACTGTACTGTGAAAAACTGTAGGACAGAGGAAAACAATAGCTTGTAGTACTAACAGCAGCATGTCTCTGTCTTAAATGTGTTTAGCGTAATGTATCGTGTAGTGTAGTCTGGTTAGGGTACAAATACTGTTGTCCTTTAATAAGTGACAGAAATTTACATTTTTTAAATGTCACTAGCAGAGTGCAGACAGGGGTCCGCTGTTGGTCATTACTTTGGAGCAAACCTCTCGATATGTCATTCTGCACCTCACTGTGTCCACACACCTGCAGTATGAGGATGAAATAATCCACGGGCTTGTTCCTGTGGAAGAGGTAGTGCTCTGCTGCTCGCTTGTTCTTCTCATCGTATTTCAGCTCCTGGATGACGTTGGGGTGCTTCAACAAGCGCAGCAGAATCTTTTCTGACATTTGTACCGGTGCAAACGGCTCGACCTCTGAAGAAACACACAGGGACAGAGAGGGAGACATTAATTACAGCCCAACCAATACTAGATTTTAGGGCTGATAAATACAGTGATATATTAGCCAATGGTCATTTTTTATGATTATAAATGACATATTTTTTAATTTCTGGAGTGTTGGTTAGACATTAAAGGTGTCACCTGTGCTTACACTATAATTTTGTTGGACATTTTTCACTCATTTCTGTAACTTTATAAACTTAATATCTAATCAACAAAACAGGCCTCATGAACCACTGTTCAAACAGATTTGTTCCTAAGAGGCAGGATGAGCGATTTGAGAGAATTTGTGGCATTCACTTATTTTCTCATGCTAGAACTTCCTCTTTTGCCAAACAAAATTCGAGATCTTTTTCAGACATGTCGTGTAAGTCACGTATAGATTTGTGGAAAACACACTCATTTGACTTCAGAATTATAATGTCTTAATCTGAATGCCTGCAAAGTTTAAATGTGTTACACAAATCAACTAGAATAAAAATAAATAACCAGAATTAACCTATGCAAAATCAATATTCTGTTCACCACATTATCGCTATAAGGGTTTGTTAAATTACTGGGAGATTTTTTCTTTCCTTCTTTTTTCTGGCATACTTTTGCATGGCAACTGCAGCTTTCCCCGTCTAGTATGTTAGTGACTGTCACTGCCTCCCATCTAAGCCACGGACCACTTTGCTTTAGAAAGATGTTTAATAGGATCTTACTTAATGTCGAACCGTTTACTCTTTATTACTGTTACTGCTAATGATACACGGCTGACAGCTGTTACCTAATATTAATATTGTTTCAATACTGTTGTTTTCAGATCTTCTAATACGGCTACAGACACTGCTACACTTGTGCACTTGAAGCTTGGCAGTGTAAAATTCCTCTTTTTTGGGAATGAAACTTGCCCACAAACACAGTGAAACATATAGTTTTATATGTAAATTTTAGGGGCATTGATTTCGCCAATGATGAAATCTCACGATCACTGACATGATTCATCGGATTGAAACAAGTAATTTACTTTGTGCAGTTAAGAGAGTTTGGTGAGTCGACCGGGAAAACCTCATGTGAGCAAACCTAAGGTTTAGTATAAGAATATGAAAATGTTCTTGCATGAGGTCCAAAATGTCTCTCCGCATTGTAAATTCACTATTGTTAGTATAGCCTGTATATATGTCTGTATATATGACTCCTATTACAAGTCTGTTCTGAAACAGGGATTCCTCCTCTGTTGCTCTTCCTAAGGTTTAAATACCCATTAAAGTTTATTTTCCTTACCCAAATTCTAAGGAAAGATGGTATTTTATGTTGTAATGATTGTAATAAATATTTGAGGAATATTTGTGTATTTGTGATTTCAGGATATATAAATAAAATCAACTTGACATGACAACATAAAAAATATCCAATATTTAGTTGCAGACCTAGTTTTAAGCTTTTACTGAATTTGTCTGAGTGAACATACAAACCTGACTAAAAAGTCCTTTGTAAATTTTAAACACTGTATCCAGATTGTAACTGGTCTGCTTCAACCACCTAATGGGCCAATCAGCTCCTTCACCTCAGCGGCGGTGATATGTGTCAGCTGGCTGCTGGCTCCACCACCAGGAACTAAACTCCCTAATAGCCTTTAGAGGAACTTAATCAACGCTTAGCTGCTAGGTCAAAGTTCTAAAGCAAATCCATCTGCAATGAGGCTATAGTCAACTACTACTGCTGCTGCTGCTGTAGTAGCACTTGGATATTCTGCAGCCTGTTCAGAAATCCATTTCCCAAGGGAAAGCGGGTGAAATATTTCACATTTTACACTAAGTATGTCGACTTGTGTGAGAACCCCGATCATAGGCCAAAAATGCTGGACGTGATGTCACTGAGGAACGAGAGTAAGCAAACAGGGTGGTGTTTTTAAAGCTGTGAGCTAAGATCCCAACATGTAACCTTCAGTGCATGACACGCAAGCAAATAGACGCCTGCGTTTTTTTTTGGGATCTGCGCGCAGTCTGCACAGACATCCCGTGCCGCGCTCCCGAGAGGCCTTCCACCTCTTCACAAAAAAAAAAAACCACACACACACACACGCAAACCGACACCCTTGTTGTGAGTCCTCACACAGCTCATTCCCTCACACACAAACAGCAGATACTCATTCTACACACATACTCACTCCTCCCTACAACCACTTGCCCAAAACTCAAAGCCAATACGGGCACATGCACACACACAAACAACTCACACACACACCTTCCCCACAGTGAGGGGCTGAGGGCACACTGGGGGAAGTCAAGCAGCAACGCAGCCCACTTGCCTGTTGCTAGGAAACGCAGGGTAGCCAGCAGAAGCTGAGGTGATATTTTAACCTTCATTTCATTGTCGGTAGGCTTGAAGGCCGAGAAATCCTGCTTCCTTTCCCGATGGGTGATTTTCTTCTTTGTCTTGTTGTCAGCTGAGGAGGGAAAATGAAAGTTGAGCGTAAGACACAAACGAAAACTTTTTGTGCAACAGGAAAAAGACGATCCACGCCCCTCCGCAGATATTGAGCGAGTCCCCGGGTCGCAGGGTGACTAAACTTGAGTTACCCAAAGCTTATTGCTTTTTCTGGAAATGTAGCTGTGGTGTTCTTCTCAGAACTAAAAGAGAGCTATAGGGGGCTACACTGTTAACTTACCACATTCTTAGCATTACTTGAAGCCATATGTATGAGGCAACAAATAGACTGGCATGTACTCCATGTCTGCAGGCCTGTAAGGATGCCATTAGAGGAGGAACAGTATAGTCAGCTCATGGTCTGGTATGTTACATGAAAGAGGGTTTACAGTGTACCAGGGAAGAAACTTTTAAGAAGTAAAACACATTCTGACTGTAGAAAATGATTCATTCCTCCCTGGGTGTAAAATGTGAACAAAAACAAATAGTATTATGTTGTAGGTAAGACAAATAAGATAATCTCTTAAATGACAAATATAAAGCAATTATTTATCTACAAAGACCTGAAGAGTAAAAACATCAAGTAGTATTTCATATTCTTTAAACCTTAACTAAAACATTGTCACATAAACTGATTTTTTTAGACATTTTTATTTTTTACATAAACAAGGATCTCCTTGTAATGTGAAAGGAGTCACTCACAGAGATCAACCCAACATTCCCCTGGTCTCTTCCTCATTTTAGCATCTTTCAGCTCATTGTTTTGGTTTTCCCATCTGCAACTTTACTGTCTTTGTTCAGTGATTTCAGTGACAAATCTATAAAAGCCAACTGTACGCTACCTGCTCAGCCTCCAACGGCCTACAGGCAAATTTACTGACTAGCTGGTGAACATTTAGTTCACCTGAGGAGGCACGTATTTTCCCAGGAGAGCTAACCAGAGCTACAAAGAGAGATAATATTGGATTACATTTGTCAAGTGGACACAAACTCCAGTGTTAATAGAGCACTAAAAACTAAAGCAGCATTTATTGATTGTTTTCTTTTCCACTTGGGACAATGGAACAAGCGCTAAATGCAACACTGACAGATATATTTTAAGTTGTTATGGTTAATGTGTTAGCAATCAGTTTCTTGTTTACACCTACAGCTAATTTGCTAAATGCTCCACTATGTTCACCAGCTAGCCACTAACTTTGGGGGCTGTTTGGTGCTGAGCAGGTAGTGTGCAGTCAGTTTATCAGAGCTTTCTCACTGAAAGCTGCCTGCTGCATCTGGAAACGGTGTTGATTGAGGCAGAATCTGAGGGCAATAGAACCAAAACAATATCCTGAAAGAAGCTTAAACACTCCACAGAGCTGAGGACAGGGGTCAGGTGATTATTCTCTGTGGGTTCATCACTACAAGCTACACTTTTCACATTACGTGCATTTGATCTTTTGTTAATAGAAAAATAGTGATTAGTGCAGCTTTAATTATGGACTTTAATTTGCATTTAATATATGCAAACAACAACATACAGAGATTAAGCATTAACAACTGATCAGATTTAGTTAAAAGGTAAATACATTTCCAGCTCCAAAATGCCTTTTCTCACTTATTTATAACATGATAAATTGTACCTGAACATACTGTTTGTACACACCTAGATACCATAAACCATTTGTTAATGGCCAAACAGCACTAGTGATTATTTCAGAGCACCTGCAAGTTTACAAAAAAGCGTGGTTATATATAGTTAGACCTACATTAGGTTGGTTTCAGTGGTCACAGTCTGACAGAGTTATTAAATACAGCCCATCTGCTGGGTTTGGATCAATTTATACGTTGTGGATTTTTAGCGCTTACTGTGACTGTACTGTGACAGGCTGGAGATGCCTTGCAGTCTTATAGAGGTATGAGCTTTGAGAGGAGAACCTACTGTACAAGTCTGTCTCGTCCAGGATCTCTGACTTGATGATTTCTTCAATAACGTCCTCCAGGGTGACAATACCCAGAACCTCGTAGAAAGGGTCTCCCTCGCCCTCATTGTTCACCCTCTGAACTATGGCCAGGTGGGACTTTCCTAGCAAAACATACATGCACACACAGACACACAAACATGGGTTATAAAGTTAGGGTCATATAATGATAAAGAGAAGTAAATATAGGTCAGGCAGTGACGGGGGTAAAAGGGAACAAACAGGCGGGGACACAAAGGACTATTTCCATTTTGATACATTTTTATAGTATATCAAGTTAACATGTATCACAGACAGAATACTTTTAACGTGGTATTTTATACTGTGAAATAGGAACAATAAATCACTCATGTCAAACAGTGTTGTACACTGTGCACTCAGGCTGCAGTATGTATTACAGCAGTCTGGCAATCCAGATCACACACAGAGCAAGTAACACAAAGTGATATGAAGGAGTAACTACTCTCCATATCAGTTAAACAACCAGGGATGCAGGACATGGCAGATGAAGTGTTAACAGTGTCAGCAGAGACTCAAACCACCAGAGAGACAGACAGACTGACAGTCTAACACTCCTAAATTTCATCAGGAGTCCCCTTAGCCCTCCCCCCTCCACATCTGTGTTCCCAGGACCCTCCTGTGAGCCGTACCATCTGAAAAAAAGAAGAAACAAACTGCCGTGTATGCAGAGAACACTGTCAAGCAAAACGCTAAACAAATTCTTTGCCTTTTCTCAGCTTGTGATCATTTAAAAGGAATTTTCCAGAGGCCCAGGCTAATATTAGCCCCTGCAAAATGAAGTTTCCATTCCGCCCCGGCGATATTCTCACCGAGCGAAGGAACAGACCGGGCGAAGCCTCCGCTGTGTGATCAGATTGTCTCGAAATGGGCCGTTTGCATGCAGATACACCTGGGTGTAAATAATGGAGGACATCAGTGTGGTTGTGTGTATGTGTGCATGCACGTGTGTCAGAGTGCACGGGTGTATGGGTGCACAAACGTGTGTGTTTATTTTTGGAGAACACCGGTACATCACTGAGTCAGTGCTCAGATGCTGTTTCAGCTAATGTTAGCTGCTTTGGTGCAGGCAAGTACAGACTGAGGGATGATCAAGAGTGTTTTATTGCACTGCAGCTCACAGCTTCCTCACAACACTGTGGCAGCACACTGATGTGCTTCATACAGAGCCGGAGAGTCTGAATGTGAGAATGTTGTGAGCATTAGATGCAAAATTGATGCTTTCAAGAAATATACTCAGGTTACACATAATAGGCTGGAAGGGTAAGATCCCCAAAGAGAGGTATTAATAATGTAAACACCAGAAATCCACCATTACAAAGAGTCTGCAAATGCCAGGCAACATTCAAGTCTTATTTTCAAAGCATCCAAAACAGCAGAGTCTTCATATTTGTATTAAGATGTCAATGATATCTTAAGCGTGTCTCTTTATCACTGAGGGAAAGGCTTAACTAGGACAAGCACAAATGGAGCCTCAGTGGGTTACGGCAATCAGGCCTCAGAAGTCCTTGAGCAAGCAATTACTCTGAACTGCCCAGAGAGGGAAAGACAAATGGAGTGGCCAGCACAGCACAGTGAAACCGATCAATGCTCACTTCCTTCTCTTTAGTGGCATCCATTCCACTCATGTCAGGTTTATAAACTAGGAACAGAATACCGATCTGAACTTCAATATTGAAAGTGTGAACTGAAATTAAAATGGTTTGTTTTCAGCACAGATCAACTTTTTTTTTGTAGAAATTAACACCAATTCTCTTCCTTACTTAGTTACATGATATCTCTGTATGGTAAATATTAGGGATGCACCGAATATTCGGCCACCGAAAATACTTTTATCACCGAAACAACACGGCCAAAACAGAAAGTTGTGTTGACGCAAACAAAAACTGCGGCCAGCA
>NW_023339729.1:7725513-7746248 GCF_004916995.1 Morone saxatilis
CGGGCCATCACACGCGGTTTGTCTGGGATAGAGCCGCCAACATGTCTGCGGTTGGGGGACGTATTTCAATATATTGAGAAAGACAGGATAGGCGATTTGGTAAACGGGTGGTAATTCTGAAATCAAGGAGGGGGGGTGCATCTGGGGTAAAGAGCTTCTCACGGTCGGGGTTTAATTTATCACCGGAAATCCAAAACATAGTATGAACTTTGATTGCCATTATCTTATAATTATAAAGGTAGAAAACGTAGCGAGCGCAGACTAAAACGAGAGAAATAGGATTCTAAATAGCCGGATAGTTGAGAAGTAATAAAATCTTGATAGCAATATTTGAGCCAGTATTTCTTTTTTCTCCTCCTGTAATGTTTTGTGTTAACATTAAAAACATTACGTATACAAACATTATGTGATATTTGAACACGTCGAATTAAATTATTGATTCTTTTGAATTAGGAAACATGTACATAAATTTTGCCAATTAAACATTTATTCTGCAGTTATTCCTTTTTCTTATCTGACAGTATACATCTTGACACCCGAATATATTGGCTGGATTAACACATCTTTGGCAGATTAACTAGATATCACAAGACAAAAATGGGGAATACAGCGGCGTAGCCTCGAGATATTAAGATTGTTTATGAGCATGGGTTGAGATGGTATATTACAATGTTTGAATCCACCTCTATAATTGTCAAGAAGCTGCAAAATACATATGATTTTAACAATTCCATCCGGCACATTCTTAGGACATTACATTTTAACATGTGAACTGTTTTGTCATAACATTTTACGACACCAATCCGAATTAGATTCTAGTTGCTAATACCCAACCCCCAACCAATAAAACCTCATTACAAGGGAATGTCAAATTAAAGGCAGAAAAAAGTTCCCATGGCTCACGATGACAAATATTCATATAAAGCATGTCACTAGTCCCAAACCTTTGTTCTTCATCAACCATCCCCACTATATTAGATATACTAGCCCTCCGTACCATAATTCCATTAAGCTGGGTTGTTGGATTAGATAAATATTGGTTTCTAGCATTTATGGCTAAGCTCAGCTAACCAGCTGGTGGACAGTAGGCTTCATATTTTAAACTAGGGACTGCACCGAAATGAAAATTCTTGGCAATACCGAAAACCGAAAATGAGGAAAGAACCAACGCCGAAAACCGAAACACCAAAACGAGAATTATTATGCCAATTATTAGACATGCGCATTTATGCGCTATTTACTGTCGTACTAAACGCTCACTAAAATCCAAGGCATTGCAATCAAAAGAGTAAATCAGTTACAAAAGCTATGAAAATATTTATTAGCACTGACAATTACAACAATGCACAATAGTCCCCCCCCCCCCCCCAAAAAAGTGGACTTTGGTTGAGATTATATACCAAGAACGAACTTTCATATTCAATCATTTATATCATTTTTAAACAATATTTAAGCCCACTGAATATTTAATGCTCAAAGAAAAACACCTATTAACACCTATTAATATTCCTTAATATACACTACAGTTATTTATTCTTTCAACCCCCTACAGGAGGGACAAAATGACAGAAAACTTTACTGTACAAGATAATGTAATCCATCAACAACACAGACCACAATTAAAACACCTCTCTGTCATAGTCTCAACAAAAAGTCAGCCTTGTACTGACTGATCTATTTTTTTCAGGGATGCACTCTATTGAATATATTCTATAACGGTTCTTGTTATTATGTGTATGGGAATGACAGGTTCGGCTCTATCGTAGGAAGAGGATCGACCAATGAGAATGTGCTTCAACATAACCTCACCTTTCTGACATAAACCACGGACTGACCTCCGACCTTTATATGAGACAGCTGATTAGAGGTGGAGGACATCACTGAGATCAACACGCAATATTTCCTGCTCTTCAAGCAGCCATGTGCTCGCACACACTAAAAACACGAATATAACAGCGCAAGTCACTTGTTTGACAAGTTAAACTAATCCCATCAGGATGTTTTTTCACATCAAGAACACTTTCCATCACCTCCATCTGCAGAGGAGTTTACTCAAGGTTAACTATTAGAGATAACCCGCTGTAAGAGCTTTAACAGAGGCCACATAGGTCACTAGTAAAAAAAAAGAATGACACACACACACAGGAAAAAACTGAATGGGAAGCTATTCAGTAGAAATAAAAGAGAAAAGCATGTTTATGCAAAGTTTAATAGTGTTTATTCTAGAGTCTGTCCCATGGGCTAAAATGTAAGGAGAAAGAAATTTCAACAATTCCATGGAATAGACTGCAAAGGGAAAATCATACATCCTCCATTCGCTTTATACTATTCTATATTATTATTTTACAGAAATCATTATGCTACATATTTGACTGGTGACTAGTGCTATGGCAGTGCCGGTCAGCTGAACTATCACTTGGTGCCCAGAGGATGAAGCCGATTGTATTGTATGTATTACTTATCTTGTGAAATTGATTTATATCTTCTACATTTTGTCCAGACATTCATGGTTCACAGAAGATAAATCCTAAAGACTTTGGTAAACCCATGACTTTTCCTGTAGTGCCATCAGCATGTTTACATTTCTAGTTAAGAGTAATCCCCCGATATTTAATTTAGTGCCATCATCAGGTTTTGCCAAATACCTGCAAAACAAATTACATCAGCCTCAGCTTTACAGTGTTAACAAATTTTAGCTTGCTAACATGCTAAACTAAAGCTGTGTCCATTGCACGGTACAGCTCGACTCTATTCTACTCGACTCACGTTTGGTACCAGGTACATTTTCTTTTTTGTTTTCCACTGCAGATGGTATCCCCTTAATGTAGGCAAGACTCTTAGCTGATTGTCATAGCGACGCCGTGTGAAACTGCTGTCACACCAACAGTTTCCAAAAAGGCTGAATGCACCAAGCACAAAATACTGCTGAAAAAAAAACTGTAGCTCTGGAAATACTACTTTAATAATAATAAAACTCTGGTTGCTCTAATTGATGATTCTAGTGACAATTCTCTATCCAAATCTTTCAAAAGGTACAAGGTACAAGTTACTATCCACAACATCCACAGTCGAATTGAGCCTTCCCATGCAGTAGAAACACGGCAACCGTGGTAAATATGACCTGCAAAACGTCAGCATGTTAACACTGTCACTGTGAGCATGCTGATGTTAGTAGCATTTAGCTTAAAGCACCACTGAGCCTAAGCACAGTCTCACAGAGCCACTAGATTGCTAGCAGCGCTGTGATTCACCCTCTAGGGACCACAAATGCCTGTACAAAATTTCACAGCTATCAATTCAACAGTTGCAGAGATATTTTAGTCTGGAAGTGGTAGATCCATCCCTAGAGGATACATGTACAACTTCCATCTAGTAATTTATTTTTCCACCCCCCACAATCTTTTATTTATTTTAGGATGTTGGTCATATATATATATAATTGTCAAATAAGAACTGAACGCTTTTGTCTGAAGTGACTAGGGTTGGGCGATTGGATGAAATCATTGGCTATAAGCAATTGGCTTGAGTCCTTGTGGGGCGATTTTTGTCATTAAGTCTAATTTAATGGTCCACTTTAGAGCCAGAATATTTTCATGTATTTGGACAAGTATGACGACAGGGAATACAGTAACACAGTGATTCACAGGGGCTCCAACCATGACTGTTACTCAAGGGAAGATGAGGACACAGCAGGGACCGAGCGATTCGATTAGATGGATAGACACCAGAGCTGGTGATGGTGGGAACAGTGGAAATGCTATTTATACTAGTTTTATTTTGTTTCAGTCAAGTTTGAATGAAGTGTGTTTTAAGGTGAGTTAACAAGGCAAATAAGCTGGTCTTGTAACTTGTAATTCAGGAGGGGTTTTTATATATTTTCTTGTCCTTTCTTGACATTTTGTAAGTTTATTTTGTCTATTAAAACTATGAGCGCTTCTTGCATGTAGCAAACTTGCAGGACTGATGGTGGCTGGTTGGAAAACTTTAACACATTGCCCAACCATAGAACTGACTTACAACAAGTGCATTGAAACTCTAAACCTTCTAAAAAGCCAGCTTTATCAGCTGACCACAACTGTTCTTTTAAAATGATAGCGGTTTCAGGAGCGACTATTTTATGTTAATTATCTAAAAGTTGACAATTTATAAGTACTGTAGCCATGTAAACTCCTCTTCTCGTGTTGTTATCTACAGTCTATCTAAAGTCTATATTTGTCTTCTCAATGTTACACACACACACACACACACTCGTCTTTCGCACAGTAGCTCCACTCCACATTGTTTTGTCTCGCTGTCCCACAAGATGAGTGCATACTTTCCAGTTTCCCACAAAGACAAAATACCACACATGCGACAGAAAAAAATTCAGCTTCTGTCTTCCATAAATATATTATGAGACAATGACAGCCTGTTTATTCATAGCTCCTTAGCTGCTGGTATGGCAGTGGGTTTTGTGAGGGGGGACTGGAGGTAGAGTGGGGAGGCTGACCCTCTGGACCCTCTGGACCCTCTGGAGCCTGGAACTTGGAAGCGGGCCACGGGGAGAGCGTGTCCTTGCAAAGACCAGTCGTCTGGGGTCCTATAAGCCACCACTGCTGCCTGACATCTGGGGCTGTCTAGTTGGGCTGAGGCTGAATGCATGCTGGGTAGTCCAGCACACAGGCACACTGCACACATCAGGGTCGGGGGTCAATTCACTTTCATTTTCACCCATTAAGGAAGCATGTTTTCTTGGGTCAAAAACTGACATGCTTCAGTCGTTAAAAGGCCTTCATTCAATTTCATAGAATAACGGTTGTGTCATTAGACTTGTAAATTGATGTTTCAGTTTACATTTGTAATTGGGTAAAGTAAAGACACACACACACACACACACACACACAAACAGAGGATTATTTTTTTCCCTTAACAACAAAGCAGCAGATGACTAGGGTACCAGGAAGTGCTTAATCTTAGTGAGGGGAGAGTCAGGGACCACAACCCATTTGTTCAGTTGTGTGCATTAAAACACTGGCTGCGAAGATGCACTTCAAAATGTCTACCCCACAGGCTCGTAACAGTGTTAATTTGATTGTTTTTTATTAATGAAAAACTCAATGTCCCATTGTTTCCCTTCAGATTTGTAAGAACTTTCTTCCTCCTGACAGGAATTAAATTCCAGTGGGGATATCTGTTAAATTGCTGTATTTATTAATGTATGTATTTCTTACATTTTTCTTGAAAATCTAAAAATTTCTTGTTTTTCTAAAATTAAAATGTGCCAAAAAGAGTGTAGAGATTCTGCGCTGCACTTACGCGCAGTGGTGCTTTGAGCTAAATGCTAATGGCTGCATGCTAGCATTCTCACCGTGACAATGCTAACATTCATATAACATTATACCAGTTAAGCTGGTATAATGTTAACCATGTTCTTCATCTTAGTTTAAAGTGTTAGTATGCTAATGCTAATAGCATTTTTTCAGTCTTTTGACCTGATAACAGTGCTCGATGAAAAGGTAAGGGATCACCGAAGTGATTATAATTCATGATGTGGCCTGCGCTACTCCGTGATGGAGGCATACACTCAGGCATTGACGCAGGTTGATACAGGTTTAATATGTGGCACACAGCTGCAGAAGAAATGAGAACCAGGGGCAAAATAATAAAAATAAAGAGTATAAATCAACATAACTTTTAATGACCAGTGTGCCACTGCGTCTGTCACCACAGTAATAAATAGTGTAGAAAATACTCAACTGAGGATACAACAAAAACAAATGGGCTCATTTCACTCTGTTGATTGACAAAGGCCCAAATTAAAAGAGCTCCAACTTTTGGCCAAACCAACAATCCATCTATCTGTCTATCTATCCATCCATCCATCCATTCATCCGTTATCCAGAGCCAAGCCTGAGAACCTCCACTCAGGCCTTGAGAGACCGAGCCGTGTGCTCTTTTCCACCATTCCCAGCTTATTTATGGAATGCAGCTTTGTCATATTTTTCCATAGCGCAATTTTCCCCTATAAATAGGCACGTAAGGCTCAGAGAGTTGGGGTGGGAGTATGAGGGGTCAGTATCTGTTGTGGACACTCATCATTGCCCCCCTCCCTGTCTTGCTCTCCCCCTATTTTTCCAAATATTCGAGCACTGACAAATATAGTGCAATGTTAGGGTGATGGGAACCCATTGGACAGCCTTTCTTCTAAATCTACCTCCACTGAAAGTTTCCAGGCATTCTGACCCATTTTTCCATTGACATGGACAAAAACTTTACCCAGATGCACGTTGACTATTTAAAGCTTCATTTACAAGCAAACATTTAGTCTGAATACACATTCAATAAAATAACAAAATTCTGTGTCTTGGCCTGTATTATCTGGAGACATAAGTGGAATGTGTCTGTCTGTATGTTTGTGTGTTTAAGTGTCTGTATTTCCTCCACAAGGATTATAGATAAAACAGATAAATTAAATGCCTTGCAAGGCATTCATAATAATATAAATAAGGGAACAAATTAATCTTAATCAGGCACTTAAAGGGGAAGTTCAGCCGCACTTGAAGAATTTAAGGGATTTAAGGGAAATTTTTAGTCACAATTAGTTGATCTTTTGTACCTGCCGGTAAGACTTTATGGTGTGCGAGGAGTGTGTTAAAGTTGTTACCTGTACAGACTACAAATTTTTAAAGAATACCCCTGGAGTACAGAGGTTAGAAGAAGATGGTGTTTATCTGGCCAACTGTGAGTACTCATTAAGACAAAGGTAGCTAATATTTGAACATGCTAAAACAGTTGAAGCAAAAAATCTGAACCTTTCAGTTCATCAGTCACAGGTCTGGGCGTTTGTGTGTTGTTCGTTTCATTTGAAATAGGCTACTAGGTCAAAAAGGCATGCACGGAGAAAACTTGACAAATGAGGCTATTGGTCGGAAAAATCTAATCTAGTTAAGATTTGACAATGAAGTGTGAGTGAAGTGTTAATGTGCCTTATGTATCCAGAATTGTTTCAGTTGGAAACTTTTTTTTGCCAAATAAATAAAAAGCATGTTGAAACTGGCATGGCTACACCTTCTGTACCAAAAACGCATTGAAACAAAAACTGTGATATGAACCAAACCGTGAATTTTGAGAACCGTTCCACCCCTACGATTTGGAAATCGTACAAAGTATTTTTCAAACCCATTAGAACAGTGAGTTTCAAACTGGGATCTGGGAAACAAAAGGGGTCCTTGAGTGGGTTGTAGGGAGTCCCCAGCAAAAGGAAGAACAGAATATTTTTTAACCGTTCCAAATTTTTTGGAAGTTGGAACAACAAGGGAAGAAATACAGAGGCAGTTTTTATTGATAGTAATTTATAGTGATCCCAAATCATCTTATCAGTGATTGACTGTGAAGACTTTATAATCTTTAAACCTAAGAATAAAAAAAATGGGGAACCCTGGTCTAATGGCTCAGGAGGAAGCTGGTCGTCCACTAATCAGAAGGTTGGCGGTTCGATCCCCAGCTCCTCCTTGAGCAAGATACTGAGCCCCAAATTGCTCCTGATGCTGTTTCATCGCCGTATGAATTGTGACGAGTGTGTGAATGGATGAATGTGGCATGTAGTGTAAAGTGCCTTGAGCGCAAAAGACTAGAAAGGTGCCAGGCAAGTACATCTATCCATCTACTAATTTCTCTCTCAGTGGTTGGTTGGTATCCCTCAGGAAAAAACTACTACACGACAACAACATGATGTGCATTAACAGGAGCTTATTATCAGTAACAGACTTTATTATTCTGACAGCACCAGAAACTCTAGTTTCTCTAGTTTTCTTAGAAAAAATACAAACCTTGTGGAACAACATTTTTCCTGTTTCCTCAACTTTGCATTGGAATTAAGTTTCTTTTCTAATGATACCCATAATGTCCTGTTCCATGTTCCTCAACATAAAAAAAATGCTGGCATGCTAACATTTGTTATCGCTTTCGCCTAAACAACATTCTCACAACTTGCTCTAGAGCTAATACTGTATTATTGTTGATATACTGACGTAATTACTGTATGGTCTATAATTCACTGGTCATCCAGCTACAGAGCTGGGACAGACATTAATTCACACACTGTTGCACACTTGCTATTAAGCGATCTAAACAGTCCTTGACGAGGGTCGAGTCTGCGCTCTTCATTCAGCACTGTAGTGCTCTGCAGGCAGATATACTGGGAGCCGTTTCACAATATTCTTGTCTCACCTAGTTTCTTCACTTACCTTAACAAAGTGGATATTAATGACCATGATGACGAAGGTCCCCTAACAAGAAAGTAATTTTAACCCAAACCACATTGTTTCCTGAAACCTAACTAAACTAACAGAAATCAGGGCACTTGAAATGGATCCCCATCCTTGCTCCTTGGCTTAGATGTGAGTTAAACAGGAAGTGCAATGAGTAAAATGTAGAAATTAGCTGGTAAGTCCTAAAATGACCGAATATATTGTCATAGGTTACTTGGCTATTTGTTGCATAATCTTAATAATAATAATAATAATAATCTTAAGTGTACACTACAGAATAGTCTATTCTAATGGTTGGTTGGAACAAGGGTGTAATAGAAATGTATACTCTTATTATAAGATACAATACAAGTCTGTTTGTTTTTGTGCACGTAGAAACACGACTGATGGACTTCAAGTTTTAAGATTCATTTGCAAAATCTCCAAAAGACAGACGCTCTCTTTGAATTCACGTACTGTAATTCAGCTTCAGCTTGGCCTTTGGGTCAAACAATACAGTTAGCATGATATGGACTAATCGGGGTAATGCAGAGAAGTTAGGTCTGTTCACAGCTCCTAACCGTCATTAAGGGGCTTTGGTCACTCTGCTGCTACTAGCCAGTGGTGTTTCACTACACACACGCATACACACATACAGTACAGCCACACACACACACTGCTGGAATGACATTATTGTTCATTCAGAGAAGCAGCTTGCTGTCGTAGCTGGCTGCGTTTGTTGTTGAAAGGTCCCCTGGGTGGAGATTCCTTTGGGCCTCAGTCATAAGGAGAGGCATCAATGGGAAACCAGTGGGGATAAATGAATGGGCCTGTGGTCAGGTGCTGCTCTGTTATGTGAGTGTTGCAACTGCTGAATGGTGAGCACATCACACAAAGATGACAAGAACTGGGGGTGTTTTAAAGTAGCAAAGCACATGAAAGTAGTACTGTGACCATTAGAGTTTTTAACTTAAATTTTTTGGAAAAAAGCAAACTAGACTAATTTGCCAGAGCTTAAATCAAAGTATTTAAATAATTATGTTTCATCACAAGTTTCATTGCGACTTCTAATTCTTTCATTTGGTCTGGATTAGGAAAACAAGTTTGGCTGCTCACACGTTACATTGGATCTATCTACACTGCAGATGTTAGCATACTTTCTTTGACATTGACATGTAAAGGTCCAGTGTGTAGGATTTAGAGGCATCTAGCGGAGTAGTTGCAGATCGCAACACCCTCTCTTCCCCCTCCCCTTTCAAGTGCAAAGGAAAAACTACAGTGGCCACGAAGCGCGTGAAAAAACGTCAACGCCCAATCTAGAGCCGGTGTTCGGGTTGTCTCTTCTGGGCTACTGTAGAAACATGGCGGTTCAACAGGGCGGATTGCGTGAAAGGCGACACATAACATAACAATTCTTATTTTCTGGTGACTATACACTAATGAAATCACAGTTATGCATATTATATTATATTTCTGCCAATAGATCCATTGTTACACACTGGACCTTTAAAACTCTATGCTCTAACTTGCAACAGCGACACCCTGGACAGAAGGTCAGAATGTGCAACTGCAGTCGACTGCACTTTGAATAAAGCTACAGTATCTAGTGCTAGATAATGACATTTCTTTTACATTATCATTTATATTCATTACATAAAAAACACACTTCCTGTGTGACTCCTGTGTAGTTTCGAACCAGGGAAGAGAAGATCAATATTAATCTCTTGTCTGTGCATTAAAGTACAGAGATATAATCGAGAGGTGTTTAGCATATAGACTTGAAAAGGGGGAAACAATTAGCCTGTCTTGGTGCAAAGTCCAAAAAAAGCCCACCAAAACCTCTACAGCTCACAAGCTAAGTATCTTGTAACTTGTAGTGCACCTTGTATCCCATTTGTCTCTGTCTTGACTAACAACGACATCCCAAAGTATTGTCATCACACTGAGGTTGACAGGTTTGGTACCACTGTGCCTGTAAAGAGACCTAAAACAAAACCTGAGCCAACTGACCTTATCTGGCAACCCACAACGTATTTGTAGAAACAAAATTTGTTTGTTGTTTGTGAAGAAATAGTTATGGCAGGTAAATCCAACTAAAATCTAGAAATTTAAAAAATGTTTGCAATTTTAAAGATTTATAAATACAAACAAATGAGATTAATTTGTGAGCCTAAAAACGTGTTGATAGGCGTTTCTCTTTACTATCTGGACAGAACCAGGCTAGCTGTTTCCCTCTGTTTCTAGTCTTTATGCAAAGTTAGGCTCACTAGGGCTGTGTACTGGCAAGAATCTGGCAATATGATACGTATCACAATACAGGGGTTATGATTCAGTGTATTGCAACATTTTGCAATACTGTAAGCAAGGCGATTTTTTTTAAACGTACAGGACTGTGACAGTTCACACAAGCATATGCGTAAAAGTTTAAGAATTTTTTTTTTTTTCTGCAACCAGCACATTGGGATCTGCATTTGTATTTATCTCTGTCCCTGAAACATCCCACATCGTAGCCCCCAGTTTATATTCACAACACTGCTATATCTAGCGGTTGGGGGTTTAAATCCGATTTAAACACCATAATACATACAATGTTTTTCTACCTGGGCTAATGTTACTGATAAAAGTTTTATATACATACATTGATTCAATAAGTTATGATCTGGGTGACTAGCTAAGCTCACTTATCAAAGAGCATGACTGAGGTCTACATTTTTAATTTCTCCGTCATCCTCCACCTCCTGAGGTGTGGGTGGAGGCATACAGCCCTCCATAGCTCTGTATATCTGCACACCTCCGTATCGGGACATATTTGCTCAACCACTTCTGTCTTTGAGCAGTTCAATCAAATTTCAAGGATTTGATCTTAAACCCTCTGATAGTTATACTGTACCCATTATTCTGTTTCACTTGGAAATACTTGACGCTATGTTAGCTAAACACACTCCGTCTGCTGTTTTGGTTTTAATGGTTCAAAATTGATCGTTAAGCCAGTGCCTTGCTGCCATTGGTGTGTGTGTGTGAATGGATAAATGAGAGGCAAATGCTTTGGATAAAAGCGCTATACAAATGCAGTCATTTACTGTATAACTAGTTATGTCACTTCTTTACCATAAAATTAAGTTTGATACGACATTAAAACAAGGGTGGCATAAAACACTGACAGGTTTAGAATGTTTTAGATCATTACATTTAAAAAAAAAAAAGCAAAAATTTAACAATAAACTTTAGGGGTGAATATCTACAAAATCAGCAGCAATAATATGTCACATAGCATCATCCCTGCAGCTGAATCACTTGACGCACTCTTCACTTGTGACACAGAAAGAGCAAGCTAATTAAACACCTGAAAACACGCATTTTTGGCACAGAGTACTTGGAGCTTTAAAACTCATAATTAATACCTCAATAAAAACAATTAGCCGGGGCGAAATCCTTAAAGCTAGAATGAGCTAAGTACTCAATAAAAAAGCTCCCGTGCTTTGAGCAATAGGCTTTGAGAATGTGGGTTGTTAAGGAAAACATGGAACCGGCAAGAACGTCTTGCATCCTGTGTTGCTTTCATTACGTTACTCATCCACACGGAAACATCAATCTGCTGCCAATAGTGATTACTGACTGCTTATTAGTTTATTCTCAAACCTGGCTACATACATATGATCATGTCTTTATATAAATAGGCACTCTAGTGGAAGGTTTTTAACACTTGATATCACTTTTGGTTAAATCTAAACAGCAGTATCCTGGTTAAATCTCATACATGATGACTAAGTAATGGTAATTCGTGGTGTATGGCTGGCTGTAGACTTACCGACCTACTTAACTTATTTTAGTTTTCACCTTTAACAACCGCAGCTTAAAGCCAGTAGTAATATAATAACATTTTAATGGAGCAGCGATCATCAATATAAAAGTCTAGCCATTTGTTCATCATTTCTACTGGCTTAAGTTTGTATTAATTAAAATACTGCTGAGTTACTGAGTGTCAGTCAACACTACATGCTCTGAATGCATTTCCTAGGAATGATCTGAAGTAACTCAACTCGAACAATTCAACTCTTAACTCTCAAACAGCCATAAACCTGGTTTCTCTCAACATGAAGCCCCTACTGATTACTAATTAACCCTGACTCATAAAAATAACACCTTGCTTCAAATGTGTGACAATTCTTATCCCCAAAGGAGAAATCCACCTAAAAATAGAACTACTGTTGTATGTTGAACAGTGTATATCTAGCAATACTGACAGCTGTCTCCTGAAGCAAGAAATCAGGAGATCAAGACTTGAAACTCATTACAATACTATATGAGCACCATCTCTAATGGAGGCAAACAGGACAGGAATAATAATTCAAGCTGGAGGGTCAGCTGTGGGTGGGGTTGAGGCTTCGAGCCTGGATCTGGGGGGTCAGCTGAAGCAGTGGCAGGGGCCCGCAGACCATAGTGGGGCTCTACTAGCAGTTTTCCCCCCCTTGCTGTTAGTTGGGAGACACCAGAGAGGGAAAAAGTGCAGGCATACTAAGAGAACTGAAGGACCTAAAAATGCCTCTATGCATTTACAACAAAGCAGTTTATTTCTGCTTACAGATGTTGCACAAAAATGATCTGAAAACACTGTTTTCCAACTGCAGTGTGAGGGCATGAAATGGTCATGTGCACTTTTAAGAATCACACTTCATGGCCCATTGGCTTTTGCTAATAAATGCTCAGGGTTGGCTGGTGCCAATTTCTCAGAAACCAAAACAGTGGTGTGAGAATTTTCCAAATGCGCCCCAAAATGACAATTAGTTTCCCACAGACTATCTAAAATCTGTAAGCTTTCATCAATAATTAAATCATAAGGAATCATGTAAGAGAAAGGTCTGGATGCTCAATCCTTTTTGTCGTTTTATTCATGATTGATGTGTTTTACATGGACAGCTGAAACGAAACACTACCACTGCTGAAGTCTCAGAAAAGTAGGCTCCATCAGCTGATTGTAAAAAGCGCTGGTGTCTTTCGGGCCTGTGAAGGGCCCGTCTTGGGCTTTTCCTCCTGCCAGTAAATGGAGAGACGGACAGTGTGCCCGGTGTTATCAATGAAGCCAGCCTCTTGGCTCTCCAAAAAGTGCAGCTTGGAAGGAGTCCATGGCAGGGCATTAGGCCTGGAGGTTTGTGTCGTTTGTAATTTATAACACTGAGGGAAATGGGCAAGAGGACAATATGGAGAGAAGAGGGAGAGAGGGAATGTGGGAGGAGGGGGATGGGACTTGCTGCACAAGCAAGTGGCTCTGCTTCCCTGAGTGTGCTGCACAGAGCCTGGTTACCAGGCTGACCAAGCTGGAGGGCTTTCTGTCCCTCTCTGAGGAACAGCCTGAATGGGCCTTATTTTTCAGTCAGCTTTAGACAGAAACGATAACAAGATATAGTTTTGCATACATACATATAAGAGAGAAAACTAACTGTGGGAGGAAAGGAGAGTTTGGCTTTAAAAAAAGAAAGGAAATATCGACATACCTACACTGTGCGAGACACAATGTGTTTGACCGCAGTTAGCAGCAGCTTTAGTGTACATCAGAGCCTCAGAAGATGTCAAACAGAGGCCAGTAAATAAAATGGATGACTTTCATAACGTAAAGTATCACTACCTCCTTGTTTCATTACGGCACTGTACCACTGGAGCTCAATAACTTAGCCAACATGACACACTGTTACTGTGAGGAAAATGGGCCTGATTTTCACAGCATATTTAGAGGGAGCTTTACAGATTTGCACATTTCAGCCTGTGCTAATAAGACACGGTGATCACTGCAGCACAGTGATCATCATCATTCTTCTCCTCCTCCAAATCATCACACAGCAACACTAATAGCAGCAATTTCCCTTCATTTTATAAGAATGACATAACGCACAACACCCAAATTACCATGATGATATCTTAAAGACATAACTGCAGTCAAAAAAAGACGTCAATGACATTTTCTTCTCACCAGAGTCAAAAACAACATGGCTTTCTAGGATGAAAAAAAAAAACTGGATTTTTCCTTTAGTGAGACAAGATCCACCACTGAATCCAAAATTAGGACCTCTGAGTTGTCCTGTTATCTGTCTCATTACAGATTACATTGATGGTTGTGTGTTTTCTAGCTATGGGTGATTCTTTGATGTGGTATTTAATTAACTTTCAATGCATTCTTAATTGTATTTTCCTTTAGAATAAATGCCTTGGACCATTAAATCAACACTTTGGACATCAGCAAGATTGTCGGTCAACACTTGAGACCACAAAGCCGAGGACTGAATCTGTAATGCGGTGGTACAGCATACAGCATATGACGTTAGCCTAACTGTGACAAAAAGTAGACAATGAAATGTTAACTGTGATGGATCAGTAAAACTCTGCTTTGGAAACAGTTGGCAGAATTATGAAGTATTCATGATTTGTAGAATAATGGGCTAAAACATGCAAAACAGCTTGTGGTTAAAAAAAAAAAAATTGTTACAAATGAAGCGCTAACCTGTTCCATTACAAACATATGCAGTGTTTCTCAGTCTCAGTCTGCTGTTGTAGTAAAAGTGCTGCTATCATGTCAGTTATAAAGTCTAAATAATCTGTTAACACCTTGGCCCTTCAAAAAGGAAAAAACATACAGGTCTC
The DNA here is from genome assembly GCF_004916995.1 of Morone saxatilis. Classification (NCBI taxonomy): domain Eukaryota; kingdom Metazoa; phylum Chordata; class Actinopteri; family Moronidae; genus Morone; species Morone saxatilis. Next base: position 7,740,375 of record NW_023339729.1, read on the forward strand.
TGTTTTGGGAAACAGCTTATTAAAAGGAACGTGGGGGTGGTTGCATTCTGGATTGCGTAATAACAAATTTTCTTCAGTAGTGCATGGCTACAGATCCTTGGCAACATGTGCTGGAAGCAGACTCAGCTCCTTAACTACATCCACAACACAAAACTACCAAAGCTTTTCTTCAGAAAATAGCCATCATCAGAAGCTAGAAGTCACTAATGAGTCTGCGGGCAAGTTACTAAGAAGAAAAGATGTGAGCTGACATGTACAACTGTGCAGAAAAAAAGAAAAGAAACTGTAGCCTTTGAAATTTGTGCTACATAGATATTTTGATCACTTGAGACAATACATTACACTGTTATGATTTCCATGGAAGACATTCTGACCTTAAACAGACCTTAGTAATACAGAAACTGCCACAAAAAGTGCCTCAGATGTATCCTACTCAGATCCTTGGTACAATATGGGACTTATTCTTAACCGACTCTGTCTTAGACATTAATAACAGCGCATTGTCCCTCTGCTATAGGCAGTCTTTTGATACATCACATAAATCTGCCATACAAAGGCGAGGAGGCCAGATAACAGAGGTTTAGATCAAAAAGTCTTCCATAAAAGAAATTCACACAATTTGCTATTCAAAGTGAGGTTTCGTAACATGCAATCTTCAAGGCAACAGGGAGCTTGTTGTGATTTTTTTTTTTTTAGACAGTAGCACCTTCTATTTTGTATTGTACCGTTTGTCGGTTGCACGCAGGTTGGTGAAGTGGGGTGAATTTGGAGGCTAAAGCATCGTTCAACCAATGCCAAATAGAGCTGCATTGATTACTCAATCAATCGACTCGTTATCAACTATTCAAATAATTTCCAACTATTCTGATAATTGATAAATTGCTTTGAGTCATCTTTAAAGAAAAAATGCCCAAACGATCTGATTTCAGCTTCTGAAATGTGAATATTTTTTGGTTTCTTTAGTCTCCTACGGCAGTAAACTGAACAAGACATTTGAGGACATCAACTTGGACTTTGTGTAATCAACATTTTTCACCCTTTTCTGACATCTTATGGCCCAAACAGCTACCAAACACATCGATTAATTGAGTAAATGATCATCAAATGAATCGATAAAGAAAATAATTGTTAGATACAGCCTTAATACCAAAGGTCCAGTTGCAACTTGACACTGACATTGGTGTTTGTACAGTGGACAACAGCAGGAGTTGGAAGGGAAGTATGACATTATGACACAGCCTACCTGAAAACAACGCAAAGCAAACATGTTACCTTCTCACCCCGGCTGAACAACAAATCCAAACCGCTGCACATAGACTGCACTGGCGTTAAATATGTACTACGGGGTGCCCAGCAGCAAATACATTTAAAGTAAAAGTCATAATGCCAGATCAGACAGGCTTTGGGAATGCACTGCAGCTAGATTCACACTCGACTGTTGTACTAATCGGGTCTTAAAAGCCTACACTCCATGTTGTACCAGAATCTGAAGAATGTAGGCCAATTCAAAAGCCACTCTTTTAACACAACAAACTCAACAGTTCAATCCACACCATGTCTAATTCACCAAAAGTCAATCAGGTGTTCATTCATTTAGATTTCACATTGCAATTACCAACTCGGATTTTTGAATAATTATTACATCACATGCGGAATTTCTACAATGTTGTCAATGTTCAACACATCCTGTACAGTGAACAGATAATGTCCATTTGGTTGGTTGTTTTTCAAATGAAGTTATGTCTGAAAATCCTGGAAACCCCAGAACATCCTTAAGAGCTGCATTTATCAACATTATTGTATAAACGATATGTGTAATGTGGAGGAGTCGCTTGCAGTCATAAATCTACTGAGACAATCAGAGATTTCCAGCAGCAGCAGATGACTGTTCTCAGTGAAAAAGCTCAGATAACCCACCGTACTCTAACTGCCCAGCACCAAACATCAGACAGAGAAAGTTGGCGACGAGCTGGTGAACACAGTGGAGCATTTAGAAGCTAAAGAGATAGATATTGGAGTAGACAAAAGAGTTTGGAAAGGAGATTGAATATTGACTTACATTTGCCAGGTGGCTAGAAGAAAATGACTCCAAATGAATTCTAATGTCGCTCCATGTCGCTGAACGCGTAAAGAAGAAATTGTTTGCCACAACAGCTTTATAGGATGATAATATGTCCATGTTGTTTTCAGCTGGTTCCACTGCTGCCAAGTGGCAAAATACATTGCCATATGACTGTGACAAAAAGTAGACAAGACAATGAACTCTTAACTGTGATAGATCACCTACAAGTCTCTGCAAAACTCTGCTTTGAAAGACTGTTGGCAGTGAAGTATTAAAGATTTGTAGAATAATGGGCTAAAACATGCAAAACAGCTTGTGGTCCCTTAAATTGAGAGTCAAGAGTACAATAGAGGGAAAGTTACCATTCAACAGGTTTCTACAACAGCAGCGTTTGCCTTCTCTCTGAAAGTGCTGCCAAAGGTGTTCCATTAGTGCATAAATGAAACACTTAGATACAGGAGCTCATCATAGAGAAATAAATGCTCACCAAAACCTTTCATAAACTAACTACAGTATGTAGCGAGGCTTAAGTCCAAAAGGGCCGCACAGGTGACTCAACAAATGAGCAGGAAACACAGTTTTGTATCAACATCACATTCCATACAAGAAAATATCCACACCAAGTATAGTGAAATGCAGACAACTTTTGATTCGAGGTAATTAGTTCTGATGAAGTGAGCGGCGGGCAGGAGAAGTCTTGCTGTGTTCAAAGGGGTGTCCCTCATCAGGAAACATTAAGTGTTCTTACCAACATGATGCCATTTAATCCCAACACTTGTTGCAGCATTAACACCAAGGGTTACGAGGCAAACACAAACTTTTTCGAGACATCTGCTATGATACGCTCCACACAAACACCCAGAAACAATAAAAGCATTTGAAGCAAACCACAAAACTCCTGTCAGTATTTCAATAAGACCGACAGAGTGGGAGAAAAAAAGAGTTTCACTTTAAGACAAAGCACTGAGCAAAGAGACCGTGAAGGCTGTTGAATCTGAATTAAGCATAGATTGGCCTATATTGCAGCGATCGGGGAACTAGTTCAAGACGTGCCAGGCCTCATGTAGGCTCCGTCACACTGGGGACCTTACTCTCAAACTGTGAAGCATATATACCCTGAGCTATGAAACGCTGGCTGAACATGAGATTACAAAACTGGCAGTGTGCAGCCATTTACCATTATAACACTGGCTTTCAGATAAGGAAGGAACATCAATAAAAGTATAAGTCAAATCTGGAGCTTTAAAATGAATGTTATGGGAAATAATGTGACCAGCGGCTCATACACCTGTCATAAAAGCATACATATGAAAGCCTATTTACGTCACACATAAGGGAGAGTGAGTGTCTATTATTAGCAAGACAGGGAGACATTAAGTTTTCCTTGCCTCTCTTGGGTCAAGTCCCAGTTCCCCCTCTGGACTCCCATATTCAAGTTAGGCAAGTGGCCTGCCTTCCCCAGGGGCAAAAAGCAGCACAGTGTGGTGGAGAAGAATATATGTGCATAACCTGAAATGAGCTCTCCAAAACAGCCACACAGTAGATCCCTTCCTCCTCTTACAAGGCTGGTTACACTGCATGTGAGTGAGTGAGTGAATAACTTTCACTTTCAGGAATATCACACATAACTCAAAATCAGAAGGGCAGCTAAAGTCCTGTTTCTGACTCAACCACTTGGTTTGCTCCCAAATGGCACACATTGACCCACTCATTAACCGGTAAACCTGCAGCTTGACAAGCAGCCCCTGGATGACAGTAATTGTTGCAATCGCAGACGGAGAGCAATTAATGAAGGGGTCAGAAGTTTCCAGAGGGGTGTCTGCCTGAATCAAAAAGCTCCCGCATGGATCTGACTGTAACCCCTAACCTAGGGAGCCTGGGTCGAGCCGGGTAAAAAAAAAAAAAAGGACTTTATTTCCACTACCAAGAAAATGTTGCGCAATTTCATTCTTTAAAGCACTACCTCTTCCATTCCTACTCTTCAGCAGGTTTCTTTCAGTGCATTAATTGTGTCATTTCTAAGTAGATTGTAAGAAAATTTAGCATTACAGTGACATTGTGTGCGTAATGTGTGCATCGGCTTCAAATCCACAACTACAGAGAGAAACCGCCCTTCCAGAAAGTTTATATTCAATGCTCCAACACAATCTGTGATATGAGCGCGTTGTGGGATTTTTCGTTTTAGTAACAGGCCTCAGACGACTATGCAGCTCCGCAAGCGGCATCAAATTAATTAACAATGACTTACAATACAAAGCACTTTGAACTGAGTGTGTGCTGCGAACAGAGCCAGATTGACGGGAAACTTTGACCCCGCAGCCCTCCCTACAACAGTTGCTTATGACTTGCATGAGAGGCTGAAGGCGAATTCCCTCTGTCACACAGCCAGCCACACAAACTGCTGAATGCCAGAACTGGACCTATATGATGAGATATGTTGGCGACATAATGTGATAAGAATTCACAAAATACCACTAACTTGAGTAAACAGACACACCTGAGCCCACAACAGAAGCTGTTCATTTGAAATAGTTAGGTGTTGCTGTATAGGTTTTTTGTATGCAGGTTTATAATTCAGGCTATTATTCAACAAGTGTCAGAATACTATTAGAGCTAAATGATTTGGACAAAACTGATATGATGACAACCGCAAGTAAATACTTGATATTAATATACTGTATACTGCTAACATGTACAAATGAATGCTACAGATAAACCCTTTGATTGCATGACACACCCCACATTTAAAGTGGATGAGTGACAACATGAACTCTATTTTAGACATGTAACACGTGTCTAAATTACAGTTCACTTCATCCTGTGCCAACTGAAACAAATATCAATGCACTAGGGCTCCAGTGACGGGCTCTGGGCGGTAGGAGCACACCGAACCAAAACAACAACCTGTAGGCAAACTGAGGAGTGTCCCCAAAGAACACTGATATTGTGAATGAACTTCATCACATAGCTGTGTGGTATTCATGTATTTATGTATTTTCAAATATCATTCCATACTGCACTGCTGGCTTCACTCTGTTTAATAATTGATTTAGTATAAGATAAGCATTATTCATTTAGACAACCCAACCATGCATCATGGCAGCTCCTTCAAGGATAATAAAGTTAAACTTCAATATTGATATTTTAATGCAGTATTACTTCTTTTCAAAAAATGATACTAAAGTCAGAATAGGTGTTCTGTGGTCAAAACAAATGACAGACACTGAATCAGCTTATTGAAAGTCTCTGTGAGAGCTAAAACTGCAGTGGATGTGCCAGTGAAGTCAATATGAATATTGTATTCTGGGACTTTTGACTTTCGTTGCTGGAGGTCTTGTAATCTATTCTTTTTGCACTTACGCACAGACTCACAGGTCAAGAAAAGAACATCTAAGCTATCAGCTGTACACAGTCCACTCTGGTGTAACAAGTAAGATGAGAGATACTGTGAGGGTCATATTCAGTAGCAATGTTAATGTAATAATGTGGCAGAGCACGGCACAGTGCTGTACTGTAACACTCATTTACTGTGGAACTCTGAAAAATGATCAACCGGGTCAGGGGAATTGATGTTTTTTTTGCCGCTAGTGCATGGCTGTAAATAGTCAACTGTGATGAAAACAAACAAACCGCCCCCAACTAGTATATTATGTAATGCTAATTTGGCATGGAGAGCTACACCTAATTTCTGGTAATGGAGCTCAATGATTTGTTCTGTGTTTCCTACCAATTAATCCTCTTAAAGGGAAGTGAATACTCTAATGAGCACGCAATGCATTAATCACGCTTTTTAAAAAAAATTTTTTTTGAAG
>NW_023339729.1:7746273-7767812 GCF_004916995.1 Morone saxatilis
TATAATCCGAATCTACAAATACGGGTGGCCGGGTATAGGGGATTAACTTGTTAGTGTCATAGTAGAGGCAAAACAGGAGAGGGGAGGTAGGGTGGGTGTGTGTGTGGGCAGATTATGATAGTATAACAGGTGGAGGTATTACCGTGTGTGATGGTATAACATCTTTCAAACGCCTTGCGCATTACACACAATCACACAACACTATGGGGGGGGGGGGGGGGGCTGGAGGGTGTTAGAGGCTGTTATCTATAATCCACACGACTGCATTCCAGGGTGGAAAAGGAGTTATATCCGGCACCATCATTAGAAGGCTAGCACAAGAAAGGGTTGTGAGTAGGGTTTAAGCAAGGGTCCTCCAAACCAAAATCCCCCACATGATAACCTTAGTCACATGTCGTTTGCATCTCATTCCCAATGTCCTAAGTGCATTTCGTTAAATCTTAGAGAGTGGAGGAGGGATGAGAGGTGAGAAGGGAGGGAAGAGTGGGCCTGTTGAATGAGAGGTGCATGGTAGATGAGGAGGAAAGCTAAGAGGAGATTGGAGGAGAAACGTGTGAATTATTAACAGTGAATGGAGCGATGGAGCAGATAAGAATCATTCTCACATCATACTCCTCACTCCTCACTCCCTCCTCCTTGACAGGAAGTGACCGTGAGGCTGTGGCCAATGCTCACTATGCTTGGCTTGCTTCAAGTGTTTTGATGCATGGTCGTGATATATTAGGACGCAAGAGCACACAACTTCCTTCTCTTCCTTTACTTACTATCAACTATCTGGGAGCATTTACTGTGGTAAACTTGAAGGGGGGGCGAGGATTTCTCCTAGACCACTTTTATTCCTGAAAACAGAGTTACAAACCATTGAGGATTCACTCACACAAGAGCACCATGATATACCTGAAAACACCATCATCATCCGAAGGGGGGGGGGGGGCAGGTGAAATTGAAGGCCCAACCTGCTTGTGCTTGGGGGGTTGAAACTGGAAATGAAGGCGCTCTGTGGGCAGTGCTACTCTGATGTTAAACTAATAAAGTAAATATGGGCACTTTATCTAGCCGTACTTCACCTTTTTTAAACTCCTCCAAGCATTGCGTCCAGCTTGGATGTCATTGAACACAAAATGCAACGAGTGGCTGTAATAACTTGTGATGGATTTTGAGCGGGGTGAAATCAATACCGGGTCCAACGTCCACGAACGCCAGGTCCTTGACAAACAGCAGATCCACTATGTTGGACCTCTCGCCCTCGTAGACCGGGATGCGCGTGTAGCCGCTCTTCATGATCTCGGACATGGTGTTAAAGTCGAGGGTGGCATCCCCGGGGATCATGAAGCAATCTCTCAGGGGGGTCATCACGTCCTCCACGGTCTTAGTCCTGAGCTCCAGCGCGCCCTGGATGATGTTCAGCTCCTCCTTCACCAGGTCGTTGTAGGGGTCCGTGACGCGCAGCATCTCCAGAAGCTTCTCCCGGTTGTACACGGTCCCGATCTCCTGGCCCAGAAGGTAGTCCAGCAGCTTGCTCACCGGGTAGGAAGCGGGGAAGGTGAGCAGCATGAAGAACTTGGTGAGGAATATGGTGTTGGCGCCCACAGCGAGGCCGTGTCTGGAGCAGATGGCTTGGGGCACGATTTCTCCAAAAATCACTATTCCAATGGTGGACATGACCACCGCGATCAACCCCGAGCCGGCGATGTCATCCAGCAGGATGGTCAGCGTGGTGTTCACCAACACGTTCCCGAGCAGAAGCGAGCAAAGCAAGTAATTCCCTTGGCTCCTCACCGGCTCGATTTTTTTGGCATAATTCTTCTCCTTCTCCGTGCCGCAGTTCTGGACTATCTGGAGCTCCATGGGGTCCAGAGCCATGAGCCCCAGGTTCAAGCCGCTGAACATGCCCGACAGGCAGAGCAACATGGAGATGAAGATGACCTGGAGCCAGAAAGGCAGCAGAAACTTTTTCTCCTCCACCACTATCACTTTGGTGTCATCCCCATCGTGGTAGATCCAGGTGTTCTCCGTCCACGGGTCGTGCATCCCGGGCACGGCCGGCGTCGTGGTGGCGATGCAAAGGTAATACGCTTTACTCCTCTCCGTCTTTCGCAGAGGTTTGACCTCGATTTCAACTATTCCGGACGTCTTTCGATTCAGGATGATGTTGGGCAATATAATTATATCCGAAGTCCTAATACCGCAGGGATGCAAGCCGGACGAGTCCTCCTGGCTCTGGTTATCCCCCGAGGAGCTGTCAAGGCTCCCTACCGTCCGGCTCCGCTCGTGTTCCGTGAAAGCAATTTTGGACCAGGTCTCGTTGTTGATGTTCTGCCCGTACACCCTTAATTTCACCCGAGACCGCTCACTCACCCGCAGGTAGCCCTTATCCATGAAGGAAATGTCGTCCGTGTCCTCCAGTCGGAGCCCTATGATGACGGTCTCCTCGGACCCTTCCTTGCCACTTGTCGGGGTGACACAACAGCCAGTGACAGTTAAGAAAATCATCGCCAAAGCTCGGACCCGGTTAAGTGACGCCATTTTTGCAGCGGTGGGTGCTTGGGATAACGGCTCTGCCATATTGATAACCATTGGCAACCAACCTCCTGAATGAAAAGGGCTTTTAAAAATCAGAGCCAGTCGGAGTCCGCCTTCATCTCCACCGAGGGTTGCCGTGACTTGTGCATCGGGACCTGCTCGTTCCCACTACGTGTCCGACACTGATGACTCGCGAGCGCAGGCTTATGGGCCAACTCGTGCCTCCCCTGATGTCCCCGAGACAGGCGACGGCGGCGACCAATCAGGAGGCGCCGCTGGCCGGCGGGCGGGGCCTCCGCAGCTTCCTTGGCGAATCAAATTCCAAAACAAGTGCACCTCATGTTAAGAGACAGACAGGACTCTACTCGTGACTTTTTTAACATATATCCTACCACAGGAGACAAGACTACACAGTTACAATGTATTTGTTTAAAAAAAGAAAGACACGCAGCATCTTATCATATGTCTTGTTAAATGTATAGTGAGCAGGCAGAGGTGTTGGTTCATTTGTTTGTATTGCAGTGCATTACACTGTTTATATAAGGGCGCTTGTGGATGCACTGAATCCCCCCAGTGATCCACAACTGTAGTGTTTCTTCAACTTTTTGATCCCTTCAAATGAAGCACTAACTGTGACTTGCAGGCCAGGGCCTTAATGTGGAAGTGAGTTAAGTTCAAGCAAAGAATAACTGTATCTATCTGATATTGTATATTAGCTACAATGTATTTAAATCAATCATATATATTTTTCATAATAGTTCATGTGAAAGAAAATAACAGATGCATTCCCAGCCAGCTGCTGTTGACAGTCCATCACTGAGTTACACTCCAACACCCAAGGCTTTTTTTTGTAACATACCCCAAGATTTTCAGCCCCCTTGTGAAAAAGCTCAGGGGGCACCATTGGGTGTAAATAATCCAAAATATAATATGTGCAAAAACGAAAATAGGACATTCAAATGACTGGCAATATTTATTGTCTTATAACAGAAATACACATAATAATTAACATAATACTGCTTATATTAATTACAATACTGTTGCAAAGCCTAAACTAATGCAGAACCTGTAACTATACTGCCTAAACAAGTCAATACAATTAGAGGTATTACAATTGAGATAGTCATTTGTTAAGGCAAAGGTGGGAAAAGTCTTGATGGCTGGCATGGATAGGAAATTCAGATGTGTAAGACTGTAGACAAAAAAAAGTTTAATAAGAAGTTTAATAATAAGTATTCAGCAGTGTCTAAAACAGTTTAAGATTATGTACAGGTTTAGAATTGTTTGGCTTTCAGATTTTGCTTTGATACAAAGCCAAAGAAAAAAATATTTATGCAAAATTATTATTTAAATCAATTAAATTCTGTCTTTTCTGTTTTTCCAGTGGAGGAGATTGACTGAAATAAATGTGCACAGAACATCAGTCAGACACATTTTCATGTGTAAGTAAGTAGAATTCATTTCAGTTGCTGAAATCTCATTTGAAATGTCAATAAGACACAAATAATGACATTGCAATAGGCATGATTAACTCAGTGCATTTGAACTACTGTTATTATTAGGCATACACAGTATGATGCTGGGCTTGTTTTTCTCAATGCTCTTCCCACCATCATTTGCAGCAGGCAGCAGACTGTGTGCTGCAGCATCCCCCTGTGGCTGAACCTGGACTTTGTTTCTCCAGCTGAGCCACCAGCTCGAAAGGATCCACAACACCTGTCTGTATGAACAGTTCAACATGGTAGAAAGCGTTAGGGAGTTTACAACCTACTTCTAGTATTACATAATAACTGTTTTTTTAACAAACAAAACTGTAAGGAATGTAGCAAAGTCTGAAAAGTGAATTCTCACTTTCTCTCATTTTCTAGCAGTAAACACCAATTCATTCTGTATCATAGCGGAACAAAAAGCTTTTGTAAACTGAGCTTTGAAATGCATGTTCACCCCTGGTGTAGGGCTCAGTGTCTCTTTCATCAGACGCTAGTTGTTAATTAAATCAGACTTTCACAGTAGCTGTACTATCAAGAACAACACCACAGGCTTTTTATTACTATTATCACCAGCTAGCAGTGTTGATTAGAGTATCTCGAACCTGATTTCACTTCAGAGGAGCAGTCCAAAGGTTAAACCAAGGGACACATTTTGATAAATCACTGAGATTTTCAATTTACTTCTTTGCTGCTCTAAAACAGAATGGAAATCCCTCAATAACAGAATACACTGTGTAAAATGAGCGATGAAAGGATTAGGGTAGTTATTGAAAAATAGTGGTGTTTGTAGATATGTGTGTGTGAGCACAGAATGACCATGAGAGCTGATAAGATGGTATTCCATTAGCTGAGAAGAGAACATTCCTTCCTGTTCAAGGTTCCCCAGCATGACTCCACAGTCTGGTTATGACTCCAAGACAGCTGCTTGACCTTGTGCGTGTGAATGTGTGCGTATGTATGTTTGAGTGGGTATGCAAGTGTGTGTGTGTGTAAGAACTTGCAGCATGCGTCCTGGTGCACACATGCATGTGCGACTGTGCACACAGTTAGACAGTGGGGCTCTCTGGGTGTGTCACACGCTTGAAAATTATACCGCAAACATACTAACCTCTTGTGCTCAACGACAAATCAGACAAAGACTTTGACACATCCAGGAATTTAGTTGACACTGACCTTAGGTTTGACTCCACAGGGCTCACAGGGGGCTCCCGGTGGCTGGAAAGTGAAGTCCTCCGTAAATCTGGAATGGGTCAGGACGGTGGCCACCTCCCCATCAACTTCCACCACGTCACCGGCCTGTGAAATACACACACATTTGACATCATTTGCATACACAGTGCATGAGCAGGGGACTTTTACCTTGTTCTTGTACTGTGGGGCTCTGCAGACCTTGAACAAGTACTGACAATCAAACTGGAAGCTGTCCTCCGCTCCTGTAATGTCCCCATTATATATGACCTGACAGGCCTTGGTGTTGCCTTTAGGGACCTTGAAGAGGCGGTATGTAGCAGAGACAAACTTGAAGTCACCTGTAGTGCCAGACCAGGTATGAATTAATAAATGCATGAGAGTCAACCTGAAATACAATAATCCATAATGTCTTGTGTGATGTATTCATTTAACATTGACTCTGAAGTTGCACCAACACAATTAGCCATTAGTGATAACAGTTTAGTAGAACCCAGTTGAATGTATGTTAAACATTAACTAGAGCTGTACAACACAAATTAAATCCATTCCTAGCTTTGTATGATGAAAACCTAAATCTGTCCATCTAAACCAAGACAGATATACCAAAAACACTAACACAGTCTTATTATTTACATCTCTCACACTGAGAGTAATTATTAATTTTAAAATAATTTATATTAAAATGGCAAATTGCATCTGGTGCTGACGTACAAAGCTGTGGGCTTCAGGTACATTTCTAAAACCAAATGAATAAATAAACTCAGTTTGACTATTCATCGACACACATTTAGTAATTTCAAGTTAAATACAAAACAGTTTGCTCTTGGATATTAACTGCCAGCGTTGTCCCGTGTCTTTATTACTACATAGTGGATCTCTTATACCGTGAGCATAAAAACTCTTTTAAAAAAACCTGTGGGCCTTGGGTGACCAGACAACATTGTCATGAATATTAATTTTAATACTAATGGTTCCATAGGACCAATGTAAAGAGCAGTGCAGTACTCAGTTAACACCTGCACAAAGCTTAACGGCCCTACACAACCATGGTCCATCCACACAGGTGTTTTCACTTATTAATGAGACCTCTGTGTGTGTGTGTGTGTGTGTGTGTGTGTGTATAAACTGTGCTTGACAGACATCTCCCTCACTTTTCCTGTTAGCTTTACTTTAGCTGTCAGGGCGGTACAACAATCATTCTCTTTGGTTTAAAATGAAGCAAGCAAACAAGGCAATGCACACACACACAGATTAGTAACAAAAATAGTATCAAACCCAGAACATCCTGCAGTTCTTTGTTGTTGACAGTGATGACACTGGCTGTAACCAGCCGTGGTCGGCTGAAGCCCACTTCTTCAGCCAATTGCAACAGATCTTTCCACCAGAGTGCTCCACCAAGACATTCACCTGCCAAGATAAACTACATTATCATATTCTGCCACATGTCTGAGATCTTTTATGGCAGTAGGATATGAGTTTTGACGCACCCCACAGGACTGTGTGATTTTTAATTTCCTCTGTTAGTCTTCCACTGCTGTAGACGTCACTGAAGTACAGCTCACCACCATCCTAAAGATCAACAGTGAATGTCAATGCAAATACTGAGACTAATAATGTTTTTTCCTTTTGTCCAACCATTCTTGTCATGTTTTGTGAGATTTAATTAGAAGGGGAGACAAAAGCTCACGTTAAAAGTAGTTTACCTTGAGGACACTGTAAGCTTCGGCCAGTACTCGCTTCTTGTCTGGAGATAGATTTACCACACAGTTGGAACTATGGCAGAAAATCTACATTTCAACACAACTGTTATAGAATTACACAGCATTCAAAGAGAGAGACAAAGAAGGCTTCTCACATTATGATGTCAAATGAGTTCTTTTCCAAACCCGCATCTGTTAGGGCCTCAATGTAGCCCTGGACAAAACTGACATTGGTCTTCTTGTAGCCAAACTCTTTCATGTGATAGTCCACATATGTCCTGGCCACTTCAAGCTTGAAGAGAACACAGACGTGTATGAAGTCTCTCCAGTGGGTGCACATTGCATTTGAGTCTTAAGCACTACATACATATGTATAAGCTGTTGTTTACAACACAGTGACAGCCTTTACAAATGTTTACTTTTCTGCATACATCATTGACAGTTCACTGTGCACTGTAGCCACACGTGATGCTGACGTACACTACCTGGTCCTCAGTCATATCAATGCCAGTGACATGGCCCTTCTCGCCCACCAGCTGACTCAGCATGTAGCAGTCTCTCCCACTTCCGCTGCCCAAGTCCAGTATCCTGCAGCCCTCCAAGCACTCTGGCACCACCAGACCACAGCCATAGTACCTGAGGGAGGGGGACACCCATCTGTCAGTGGATCAGTGTGAATACATCTGGAGCAACAACACACAGTCTAACAACAGCCCAGTGACCTGTCGGTGACTTCAGGGTGCACTTTCTTCAGAGCCTGGCGGATGAAGGCAGGGATGGGCTGTGTTGGAGCCACACAGGCGTTGGTCCTCAGGTCTGAGGATTTCTTCAGCACCTTGCCATAATAGTCCTGTTTGAGCACATAAGCTGGCTATAGTTCATCATCATACAGCAGGTTGTTATCAGATAGGACATGGCAGGCAGGTAAACGGTGACTGTCGACCTACTAAAACTATAAAGACTTTGATCTGTGGAGCTCATTTAGCTAATTAACGCTATTGAGCTAGGCTGGCGACCATTGTCACATACAGCACCTTGGTGATGCATACATTACCTTGACATCCAGGTGAATGGCGCTATCAACGAAGCCTTTTGCAGACGCACTTGAAAAATAAGTTCAAACGTCCACTTCAGTTTACATGTTATCGTTAGCTAACTGCTAACTAACGTTAAGACAGCTGGTTAGATAACTACAGCAAATACAAACTCATAGTGCACAAGTTTACATTATTATTTAGTACGTTACATTACGTATTAGGTCATATTACTATGTAATATTACGTAAGCACGTAATACTACGTTAGGTAAAGTTAAACCATCTCACTTTATGTGTGAAGGTTCAAATCTGACACCACTCGCTTCATTTATAATGTTAACGTTACATGAAGAAGAGACGAGATACGAGACATGTTTCTAGGTTGTTCTTACCTCTTGTCTTGAGCCATTGTGTCGACTTCTAACCCACAGTGTCCAGTGTGTGTCGAGGAAAGCTTTCAGTCAGTAGTGGTTTGACCAAAATGAACATTGGTGTGTGTACAGTGAACTTCCGCCTCAACAGCGCACCCTGTCCCTCACTGCCCGAAACTACAGCTCAACCCTGACAGTCAATGAAGTCCAAACAATATCTTATATAATACATGTCTAAATAAAAACATACATATATTTTACTCCCTTTTAGTCTAAATCTTGAGAATGGCAAGTATAGTTTTTCCACGCAAAAGAGAAACTTCACTCAGTCTTGACAACAAAAGAGTCAGCTTGAATTTAAAAGGGCATGTTTATTGAAGATACATCCATCTTAGTTGTAATAAATGGCTTATGATCAGAACATTCAAAGAATATGTGCAAATCCACCTTACACACCACTGGTGAAGAAAGAAAACGTGTCTTTGGTGAGAGTTCTTGTTAACAAGTAATTTACTGTATTGTTAGTCAAACGTACCCTTCACATACCGTCAGGATAAGTCTCAAAAGAAAAAATAATACCCATAACGAGAATAAAATCTGTCCATAACAATAAAGCTAATGATTTTATAAAAATTATGAAAGCAACTATTTGGTTCACAAACCTGTTACAGAATATTATACATCGCAAATATAAAGTGGTTCTGAAATTGTATACAGTTCCAATAGTTTTTTGTTGTTTTTTAAGGATTCAGCTGATATGAAAAATAGCTCATCTTGGTACTACATGTACCAAAATTACATAATAATATTACGGTACTTTCTAGCTCACAAAAAACATTAACATATAAAGCACTTTAGAGGCATTGATGAGTAAAATTCAGTCATCTTACCGTTAATACAGAAAATCCCCATTACAATTGTGCTACACATTTTGGGAGACATCTTCTGTTGGATTTTAGAGGGCGTATATTAATCTGGAGACCAAAGGCTGAGACATTTGTGCTTTTCAGACGTTGCAATGTGTGCATTTTACAGGGTGCTCAAAGTTCAGTCTGAAAAAAATATGACACAATGGCATGTAGTGTAACTAGTTCCAGTTCATTTTAGAGTGGGCAAACTACAATTTTACTTTACTCTATTTGTAAAGGTTTCCCACAGCGTGTTCATTATGTTTTACTTAAAATTACAGGCTGCAACTGGTAATGACAAATTGTCTGTTAAATACTACTGTTACAAATCATTTGTGTGTAAACTCTGGCTGTTTGCTCCACAAGCATGGCTGTTATGGGATTAATTACCTTCATATTAAGTTGAGTAAGGGATGAATACTCAATAGACATAGACTAAACAATACTTTATGGTTGCTGTTTTGTTTCTAGAAGGAGTATTTCCTCTCTCAGATTGAATAGCACAAAAACAGCAGATTGGCAGGGTCACCCACTGGGAATCATTAGTTAACAAGCCATATTATGGTGAAAATCACACTGGTCTAGTTGACTGAAATCAGCCTTAATTGGCCCTTTAAGGAAGCTATTATAAACGTTTAATTAATGAATACCACAAAAAAAATCAAGGTAAGATTGTGCTGATATGAAAAGCCAATACAAAGAGTGTAAATGTTTCTGTTTTTGTACTGTACAGCTGGTGAAGTTGGTGATTTATTGAAGTGTCTGACACAGAAGTTTGAGGTCTGACGTTGCCCATCTCCGCTGTTTTTGGTACCTACTTTCTCATGGTCTCATGGTCAGCTTCACTGAAGCTTATTATTGTTCATCAAAATGCTTTTTTGGGGGGTAGGCACATACTACAAACATTCATTAAAATAATAATTAATGATTGTTTACGAAGTGAATCTGTTGCATTCAGAGGTCCATTTCTTACACAAGTTGCAACAAAACCCTAAGACACTAATCATCTACTGCAATTTAAGACTGAATTAATGAAAGTAAGCATTTTGTGTTTTGATTTGTTTAAGCTAAAAGCTTCATTTATAAAGATAAATACATTTTGTGCAAAATAGGAACTGCTCACATGAAGATTTGTTAATGCACTTACACTTCTCTACCACTTGCGGGGCAGATAGAAAACAACAAAAACGGACAAAAGGCAGAACGGTTTTTAATTGCTGAAGAAGCACTTTAGAAGCGCAAGTCTAACAGGACATCCCACACAGTCTTGTTCTAGTGTCCCTGTACAGTATCACTTTGCATAAGCACACACTGTGGCAACTACACATTGCACTCATGCAAAATGATCCTGATGTGTGTTTTCTTTTTTTCACTACGTGGTTTCCTGCCTGCAGAGAACGGCTTTGCAGAACTGTTGCAAGCACCTGGTGAGGAGAGCTGTGTTCGTCCTGGGCACTGACTGCCCTGTCCTGACATCACAGCTTCAGCTATCAAGTCATTAACTGTGTATCAGTAGCTTCCCACTGCAAGAGAAGGACGACTGAAGGGCTGTGTGTGTGCAGTGTGTGTGTGTGTGTGCAGTGTAAGAATACTCAATTGCCACAGGTTGTTAAAAGAGCATGTACTGCCCAAATAAAACCCCAAATACACAGGTTAAGGCCACTATTCCAGTGTGGGGAGGAGCAAGCTCAATCTTTGGATCTCAATCAGTTTTAGTTAAGATACCACTTCCTGCTCCTACACCTGTTTATCTAAGATGCAGACATTCACAGAAATACTCACATAGAAAGTATTTAGACATAAAACACTTGCTCAGATACAACAGCATATGCCTCCATGCTCTGTGTCAAGTGCTCTCTCCTTCCCTCTATGACACAAAGGTGTGTTAACTTTCAGCCTTGTGGTTCAGTGCTGGTGCTGTGGTGCGGCCCCTCCTGCTCATTAATGGTGTGGAGGAGGAGGCACACCGGAGGGTGGAGCAAGGCGCTGCCTATCTGGTGAGCCGGCTGAGGAGGTCCTGACGGCCCACGTGCGACCCGCCTCTCCAGCCCGCCCAGTGCCTGCTCTGCTTCCCTGAAAACTCCCACGCTGAAGGAAGGGCCTCGATGACCGCAGCCTGTCACAGAATCGCCCCTGCCTCCTCTTCCTCCTCCTCCTCCTCCTCGTCATCTCCCTCGGGCCTCAGCAGGCTCTCCAGCTCCCTCAACTCCATGCCTTCCTGGCCTGTCCCTCCAGCTCCACTAAAACCACTGCTCCCACGTGTGCCGCACACACACACCTCAATCCCAGAGTCCCCTGTGAACCGTCTCCTCCTTCCATTGGGGAGTCGATCTTTGTCCTCAGCGCAGCCCTCCGACAGGTCCTTCAGTCCTGACAGGTCCTTGCAGGAGTCATCCGCGCTCCCACTTCTTTTCTCCTGGCTGGTAAGTCCCTCCCTGTTGAGCCCATCTGACAGCAGTATCACACCAGAATCTTGTGATGTCTGCATGGGCTTGTTGTCAGGCTTTGGCCTAAAGTCTAAGGTGGGGGGTTGTGGTTCCTCTATGCTGGGTCTGCAACACAGACTGTCAGAGACCGGGGGCACTGGAGTGGGCTGGATGGTTGGACAGTGTCCCTCCTGCTGCTCAGGAGCCAGTGGACTAGAAGCCACTGAGGATGGGCCTGTGTGTAAGGCACTGTAGGGAGGGGGAGGAGTCGGCGGCCTGTTGACCACCTCTTCATAGTCAGGCAGGAGGTAGTTTGGCAGAAACCCTGAATAGAATAAAAAAAAAAAAAAAAGATTTCAGTAGAATCAAGCGCAAATTTGCATATGCACTGAAGAAAACAACACAATACACGTTGCAAGGTAAGCAACACTTACTGTATATGGGTTTGTTTTTCCTTTAAATGACCCCTAAAAATTTCACCTCACTGAACTTCCCATACCACTATTCAAGCATTCCCAAAGCAATGGGGGGAAAAAATGTGACAAAACAAGCAAATTTCTGGGTCAATTCTGTGCTGAGGGCCGTTGCAGCACTGAGCGAGATAGTGTTGCAACACTGGCGAGGTACCAAGAGAGCAATGCTGGCCGTTTCCTGAAAACTGGGGCATGCAAACAGGGAAGGTTCTGACGCAGTGTGAAACCAGGGATATATCTCAGTGCAAACACTACATTTGAGCCAGGCACCACTGCTTTGCTTGTCACTAGTTTGAAATTCCTAGGTTTGATGTAACTGGACTCTAACAACTACAACTACAACAGACCTGACAGAGGTATAGGTCATATACTGTGGTCGGCCTAGTAACGCGGTCAAGAAACATGTTGTGTCTTAATGGAAAACACTGACAGCTCTTCCAGGCTAAGTTTTGGTGGGAGACAGGTAAAGGACCTCCTTCTGGGGGTTCACTATGTATTTACTAATCCAAGATACTTAATATGCATCATTTATATACCCTATTAAAAAACACTTTTGTATTCATCAACATGGATTTAAACCTGATATTGTGACCAGCAGACTACATTTACTCACTGCAGCTGATTTGACACTGATAGGAAACATGAAAAAATAATAATGTAACATTTTATTACAAATGTATTTTCAGTATATAAAATGAACTTGTTGTTGAATTACAAAGCTAACACTGTTTAGTGTAAATGGAGCAGTCACTGAGCAGTATTGATTGGTACTGGCTCATGTATTTGATGAAACAACAGCGCCACCAAGCTGTAAAAACTAAATGATATTATCACCTAATAAAGTTGTTGCAGCAAACAGTTGTCTCTCTACACATTCAGCAGACACGGAACAACATTAGCGTTCATCTGGAGTCGTGTTTCTGCTTCTTCTACTTTTAGCTCTGTTTTGTTCTCCACACACTCCTGAGGAAAATAAGTGGCTCTTTAGCAGTTAAATGCACCACTATGTTTACTATCTAGTTGTTGACTGCGTCTATCTGCTGTTTGGTAATGGGCAGGTAGTGTACAGTGGGTTTATCAGAACTTTCTTTCTTGTTGCAGCTGGAAACAAACGAAAACCAGAGCGGTGACACTGAACTAAACAGTAAAGCTGTGGGCTGGAAAACCAAAACAGTGAGCTGAAAGACGTCAGCACAGCAGAACTGCAGAGTCGGGTGCTAATTCTCTGTGGGTGTGTCATTACAAACAAGTATCACAGTATATATAGTCATTGGGTCCATTGTTAGCATGAAAATGTTACTCATACCCGTTTGTTGTCATCAATCATCAATAGAATTCATATCAATATGTGAAATGCAGACGCACACATCGAGGTTTATCACTGTGTTGTGTACGGTCGAGAGGGAGCTCTTACTGAAGTAGAAGGGCACAGAGGGGTAGTTGTGTGCTTCGCGGTAAGCGATGAGGTTGATCTCGTGCTGCCGTTGTTGCTGCTGCAGTCGGTGTTTGGTGCGACGGTGGTGACACACACAGCAGCAGCTCAAAATGAAGATGATCGCCCAAACCAACCAAAACCCTAAAGTGAGAGGAAGATCAGCACTGTCATGTTATGTTTACAGTAAATGTGACTGTTTGCTCAATATCCTAAAATAAACTCACAAGGTGATAAATGGGAATGGCTGTGCTCTACAATATCCATAATGTGTAACTGTTCAGGCCTGTGGTGATGCGACAGCGCTTGCTGCTAACACAAACCTAACACTGCAGATCAAACACTGCCAACATCTGGTTCTAACACACAGAAACATTCACACGCTTACATACTGTATATACTGTAAGTGTTGCCTTAGGAATTTTATGGCACAAGCAATTCCTATGCCTGTGCCTTTGTTCAATTATTGAGAGGTCAAGTCCGTTCTTATCTCTACAGCAAAGCAAGGAGGGACTTAAAGTTTTTCCCAGTTCTTTCTCTATGGAGCAACCTCATATTTGACACCACAGCTGTATCACATGCTGAACTCTGACTCCTCCGGTTTCTCACTTTGGGAGGTCTAACCTTGCAGGATAATAAATGGCCAAAAATGATTTATTTGTAGATTTGCAGAGATTGTTTAAGAACAATCTGTGCTTTTTCAATATTCCATGAAGTCCTAATTCTCCACAAAGGAATTATCTGTGTAACTGCACTATCTACAATCCAGTCTTAACAGCAGCAGGGAACAAAAACTGAGTGAGGCTTCAAAACAGCCCCAGTTTGTGTTAAATGTGTTTTTCAAAGAAGTGGGACGCCCCTACGTTGACACATACAAATGTGGGAACTTCACTTCAAGGACTGCAGGGCAAGGCAGCCTGTGTCTCCAGAAAATAAGAATGTAAACAGTAAAATATGGCAGTCAGTACAGTGCTCCCCTGCTGGTGCTGTGCAGTCATCAAGCTGTAGCAATTAATAATGTCTTTCATGCCTCATTACCAACCCTTTTTCACCTCAAGATGCTTACATACATGAATGACTGAACATGGATTGTCATGTAAAATAGGCCTTCTTCTGTTCAACCCACTTAATAATTTTAGTTGGTTATTGAATCGTTCAGTGACCACATGGCTGCCCTTCTCCCGCTGACTTTCTCCCACTGTACAAATTCTAAAAAAGCTGGGTTATATTCAAACCAGAAGTTTTAAAGAAGGCAGCAGTCCTGTGCTCTCATCAGGTCATCAATAAATAGTTAAATGCTGTAATATTTATCTGTTGGTCAGGGTTTGCACTTCGGGTCGGCTTATTGCAGATATGTTATATCTGTGATATTTTGGTCGATAAGTAACAAGAGTGCCAAATGCCAAACTACTACAGTGTTACCATTACAGTCTCCTAATATCAATATCAGAATAGATCTGCAATAAGCGAATATCGGTGGTAACTAATGACATAAACACATTGTTTGAGCAACAGGAATTTATGATATGTCCTTTTTTTCAGTTCCTGCATTAAACCATCACAAGTTATGAATTTCAGTCACTACTCTCCTTACAACACAGCCAAATATTTAGAGGCAATTTCTGCCTCTGGAATTATAATGTTCATTTCAGATGCTCACGGTGTGATATGAACATGACACAGAACTCACAGTTTGTGGACAATCTGTGTGTTGGAGATGAAGTGATGGCGGACACTTAGGATATGCTGGAGAAGCATAGGGTGGGTTTGATCATGCCAGCATTCATATGCTCAGAATGCCAGCTCACCAATGAGGAGGTCACACATTGCTCGCCCCCGCAATCAAGTCGAACGAATAAGACGCCTGAAAGTGCACAAGGCTTCTCAAGCAATGCCAATTAGCTTGGTCCCAAAAATGAATGAAGTACGGAAGATTTGTGCTGATTCAGTGAATTTAAGAGGTGAACGCATCTCAAGTGAAAAGACATTTAATATTGCACTTCAAAACACACGTTCTTACGGTACATCACATGTTGGAAAATGGGAATGAGGTACAGCTCAGTCATAACATGCATATATTTACAGTTCAATAAACATGTCTCCCTCCACTCACAAATGTGTTTCACTTATTGTAACTTCACTGCGATGTTTGAGCTTCACAGTGCAGACTGTGAGAGTAGAAGGCTGTTTTTACATTTATCTGCTGAATGTGAGAAAGTTTCTCTGTTCTAACATGTCTGGAAGGGATCTTTAACATTTTCAAAAATTGGAATGAGACACAACTATACATAACATTCAACAAATAAAGAGCTGTATGTAGTTTTACTGCAGGCATGTATATTTTTTTTAAGGTGAAAAAAGCCTGACCATTGTAAACCACTGTTGACTGTAACTGGGACCATTAAAACCCTGCCAAATCAATGTGGTCGACATGCACTCTAGAATATAACCAACATTTCTTGCAAAAGCTTTATTTTTAACTAAAGCTTAAAAGGAAATAGGTCTGGGACAGAGCTTCATCCTCCTTGCAACACGTGTACATCTATGTAGTCTTTGTCAAATAAAAAGCCCATTTTCAGGTGCTCAGCTGATGTCCATTGTCCAGATGAGCAGCTTGCAGCCCCGCAGCCCCAGACACATCACTGTCAGCTGGATCTGAAAAAGGAGATGTAAGATGACATGGTTTACATTTGGTTTAAACTGAGGTTCACAAAAGTCTGGCACATTTGTTCAAACACTGCCAATTTATGGGTCAACGTGTTTTTCACCCACCTGGAGGTAGTACCCACTCTGCCCGTTGGAAAATGTGACATACTGCCCATCACTCAAGCGTCTGATATCACCATCTGGCTGCCCAAGAAACTCTTCAAGTTGCATAGCACTCTTGAAGGGACACTTGATCCCTTAAATCCCTTAAAGTGCAAGTGTTCATTCAGATTTTTTTGTGGGTTAGCAGTCCTCCGTTTGGGGATCCTCTTTGCTGTGCTGGCACTCTCAGCTTGTGACACACTTGACTTGATGCACCTGGTCTCGTCAGTCAACCTGGACAGGACTTAGTTTAATACAGGTCTCATAAAAAGTTGTCGTTATAGGTTCAGAGCTGTAACGTGTTCTGTATGGAGTATCGTACCATCTGTTGCCAGATGAAATAGTGGGGCCACGGCAAAGGAACAGGTGTAGGTTTCAGATTCGACGCGTTCCTTGAAACGTTTTAGGGAGCTTACACGATCTGACGTTGACTATAAACGGGATCTGGTTTATGATTTATGAAATGTTATGCTGCATGTCTTCAGCTTCCTTGTGCCTGCATTCCTCTGCACATCAGCACATGACATCTCTGTCTGACTCAGTCATAAAGTTACACTCAGCAGTTCTCTGTACTATGCAGTAATGACGACTGCGAGCACTGGAAACAAACTGGAAATAGGTAATCAGAAGAGAGACATTGATATTGAAACCAAAATCCATGCACGGTGATGAGGGACTGTGTCTGCTGTGACCCACCTCCTTCAAGAAAATGTGCCTGACTTTATGATTAAGTACTGATAAGCCTCAGGGTTTTTTCCGATTGTTCATCATTTTGCTGTCCGTGGCAACAGAATGAGTTAAGTAGCTAAATATGCTACTGTACTTTATCCAAGGCCACTTCTTCAAGTCGTCCTCCCATCCCTCAACAGTAAATAGCAGAGGTATGATGACAATATCCGTCTAAGATGTGACAAGTGGTTGCCCCAAGTCATTTATTTTCAAAAGCGTCTGGGGAAAATGGAACAAACAGGATACTTACACCAGAGCTCATAGTAGTAGCTGCAGCACTGCGACTCGCCGCAGCAGTGTCCGGACTCACAGATGTAGCTCTGGTTGTTAACACCTTCACAGTGCAGTAGGCTCTGCAAGAGAGAAGCAGGGTCACTTTAAAAGGAATGTATTATCAACATCTCAACTTTCAAAAAAAACATAAAACACCATCCCGAGGCGTCCGGTTACAGGGTGCAGTGCCAATAAAAGAAATAACGCAGCCACACCCCCGCCGTGCTTCGTGTTTTATTTTTTGACTCACACAGGGTGAAGTTACATTTGTTCTGTGTTTTACACTGATGAGCAGAAACTGTTTTTTTGTTTTTTGCCAAAGTACAGCTACATAACAAGTTAAAGTGAAATCACAAGTGTGTAATAAAAGAGTGAAACGTAATTTTAGGTTAAATACAGCACATTACCATGTTACTTTCAGCCACAGTGTTCACTGAGCTGGGTAATGATAAGAAATGAAATGGTTAATGAAGGACATCCTGTTCAAGAGCTGCTGTCACTGTAGCAGAGCGCCATAAGCACTGTGAGCGAGTTCACCTGTCCTGCCCATCACAATTATGCACATTTGCAATTTGTCTTATTGTTACTTAATCCTTTTAGCTGTCTTTTTTTAACTGAAACATTTCATTTGACTTTAAGCGGTTTCACTTATTTACCTGGAGGAATGTACTCGTCTCTTTTTAAATCTAAATGTTTCACTCTAGCTTCATTTATTGCATTCCAAACAAGATAAAAACATGCAACTACTAAAAACCCTCGCAGCTCCTTACAACCCACACACAACCCAAGACACACAAGTGGCTCAAGCTCATTTTCATTTCACTTTCATGAACTGCTGCTACCTCTTGTTAAGACGATTCCTACAACTGATGGTAGAGTCAGGAGTCATTTCTGAAGTGTCCCCTCTTTTGCTTACATTTTGTCATAGTGTAAACAGCCCAGGTGTTACTAATAACATTAATGATGGCTCCGTTCTAGCCAAGTGTCCCAGTAAGCCATAACAGTGCATCAGCGAGCCAGCAAGCACAATACTGTGACCCTGAAACTGAAGCAGCTAAATGGAATTCAGCCATCATTCATTTGCTGAATGTCACATGTCAAACTGTCTTCTATGAAAAGGGCGTATTTCTGATTTAAATGGTTCTGGAGCTAGTTCATCATGTACTTTTTATTAAGTTCACTGAAAGGTGCACTGTGTCCCAATAAGTAAATGTTTCATAACAGGTTTGAATTAGCATAGTGTGTAGTGTGTTAACACTGGAAAAACAAAAACATAAACTTCTTATACAAAGTATAAGAAGTTAGGATGCATACATGTTTTGAGTGCATGTACACACACACTATCCCACAATGCATTGCACACAGAAAATTGAGGTGATAATGAAAGGTGCAAACATTTTTAAGATTTAAGTGAAAAAAAAAAAAAAACTTTCTCTCTGTGAAGTTTCATTTCTTTAAGTCATGTTTGGTGTCTGATAGCAGTTAGCATATCATATAGAATTGGGACACGGCTTTCTTTTTTACATGCATAGCCTTGCTCTTTGATTTAGAATAGTAATGATAACACCGCAGATATCTGGTAGCTAACATTTATACTTAGCTATGAATCTGGGGTAAACAAGTCCTAACCACTTGTGCTGGTAAGCTGCTAGAATTTCATCAGTGTTTAAGGCCAATATCAAGTGCACATTTTTGAATCACAGCCAGCACAAAAGCACTCACTATGTTGCCCAAGATGTAATACACTATTTCTACTTAAAAGTGTCGCCAAGGCCTAATCAGAACTTGGAAAATGCCAAAAGGTGTTTGACACAACAGTCCACTTTCGTCCAAAATCAATAAGGCAGTTGTCTGCACTCCAACAGCCTGTTACATGTTTCGACTGTCAAGATAGCAAAATAACAGCCTGTCTGATCAAAAGTTAACCCGACTCAGCATATCCATCACTCACATGAAAAGTTAAGTTGTCAAAGGACACAGGCGACCATAATCAGATCAGATAGATCTGCACAGTGCTAAAAGACAAGGGAGCACTGTAATCAAAATCCTCTCGTGTGAGAAAGGTCTATGGATTTTTCCAGGAGCGAGCCCTCAGCTGTTTTCTTCTAGATTAGCTTAATTATTAGCTAGCCAAAGTTCTATGTAAGGATAGTTTTTCTCTCGACAGATTACCAGTGCAGGTCCCAGATTGCGAGGCATGATGATCCAGGGTCCAAAAATCCCAGACAAGTCCCTCCACCTCATCGGTCATTATCCCACAGAAGAAAAAAGCCAGCTCTCAAACATACTCTCACTCTCTCTCCCCATCTCCCTCTCTCTTTCTACACACACACACACACACACACACACACACACACACACACACTCCAATTCAGGCCCAAACAGTGGACAAGGATTGCTCTACGGAAATTTCCAAGCAGCAGCGGAGAGCGAGCTCTTAGCTGGGCCGTTGCATGATAATACGGCATACAGAGTGGTGAGAGGCGTGTGTGTGTGTGTGTGTGTAAAGTGTGAGGCAGGGAGAGAACGGCAAGAAAAAGCCCTGAGAAAGCCAGACACAGAGCAGTAACACAGGAATGATTGGTCACACATGACACACCAGATCAGCACGAACCAGACTGCTGACATTGAATGTGGCCACGGCTTCCAACCTGAGAATTAATCTCTACAGCGGTCTACACTTATCAACATGACATTTATTTTCGCATAAGGAAGCATTCTCTGTGTAATAAACACATGATGTTCTGTTCCCCCACTTTGCCTCTGATAGCTGTTTTCGCCGACTTACTAACTACTCCCCGCCATATGCTTTCCGCTTGGCGTGCTGAGCGCCGATAACCATCTAGTTTGTTTGGGTCTTCAGCCTGTGCTGCGTAAAGATAGCCGAGTAATGAAGGGGGCTCGGGATTTTGTAAACAGGCCTTCATAAAGAAAAAAAAAAGTTCTCCGTGCATGCGACTGCACAAAAGAAAACTTGTGTGGCGAGGGTGACGTGAGGTGATAGGCTGTCAGTCAAACAGCTGCACCTGAAAAACATCTAGGTCAACCGATGCCTGACTAAGTTATTTTATTACTAATCCTGCGAGACAGTCAGCGACTCAGCAAAGAATCTGGACAGGCTAGTTTTGTCTCCCGTCCAAAGAGGCGACACTGAAACAATCCACCTCTCTCATGCTATACTAGCTGATTAAAAAGGCGGATTTGGTTACCGTCCAAGAAATCATTTCTGCGTTCGAAAATAATCAACCGTAATAATGAGGAGCTGTTGAAAAGAGCAGACAATGAGAACAGCTCAGAAATCCCCAGTGACTATCGAATACTGTTCCTGAAGATAAGTGGCTTCAGTTCTTAGGTAATTCTTGACTGCAGTCAGTGTTGATCCACTTAGCACAAGCCTGTAGGCCTTGGCAAGTTGGCTGATACACGTAAAAAGACCTCGCTGACCCCTTATTTATTATTCTGTCCTGAAACAAAGAAAGGTGCTCTTTCATACTCATCAAGGTTATGTAGAACAAAACACCGCTGAAGCATTTCTAGCAGCCATTAATACCAGACATTCCCCCAAAGAACATGTTCCAAATGTCAGGTCACTGAAGTTTTGATTTTATCAGAAAGTTAGAGTTTGCCAGCACTCTTACAGACAACATTTAGATCAGTTCCAGCCATTACTATGAAATGACTCCAACAGCTTTGACACTGAACTGTTGGGAGTTAAAGCAGAGCATTCATGATAGACTTCACAAGCTGAGCTGTACCTGGCAGGAGTATCATTACTTAAATAACACAACTGTATATGTTGTCTTTTTCTCATTAATGTATTATGAACATTGAAAAGCATGTTGCCATGATTCTGGGAGACTTTTTTACTTTTTAGAACTCTTTTCACTGAGGAGCACTGTATAAAGCACAGATGTGAACATGACATTTCAAAATGTCTGGGGACCACCACTGTGACAAAAACCGTATTAATGCATTTAAGGTTTGTGTGTGTGTGTGTGTGTGTGTGTGTGTGTGTCATGAAGGGTGACAAGGGTCCCTGGCTTATAGGCTAGCTTTATTTTACCTCATGTGACCGTAGTATTTAACTCAGCTCAACAACCTCTTAGTCAAAGTATTAGGGGAAAAGACAAACCATTAAGCATGTGCCTTTATAGTCTTTTGTTTCTTAGAGCTGCTGTA
>NW_023339729.1:7767839-7789974 GCF_004916995.1 Morone saxatilis
TGTAATGAAACAAAGAAGCTGGGACATTTCCGAGACAACTCTCCCTGAATACATCACAGTGACCAAACATTAGACTGTATAATGGAGTGGAAAATGTATGCTGCGAACTCTGCTGATGAGAACACAGCTGATGAGAAATGTTAATCATAATGCCTAACAGTAACATGTGATCACTGGTTATGATAATTCTGTGACACGGATTAAATATAGCGGAGTCTGTGTTGTGTGAAGCGTTAGGAGGGTGAATGCAAATAGCAGATATACCTCAGGATCACGTGTGCAACAACTGTCTCCCAATAGCCAAGGGCCGTCAGCTTTACATGCACCAACAAATTACATACTGATGTTCCCACGCATGATTCTACCGCCTCAGTTCTTCATAAAATACTGTTCAACTGCCTGCAAATATGTCTGGTTTCATAACTCTATGGTTTAGGCACACATGCGTGCACAGAAAACCAACAGATACAGACACTGCACGGGACACAGCATGTGATAACAATAGTAACTTGACATTGTTTCCCTCACCCCCAGAGTATAAAACAAAAGGGAAAACCCAACTTAGTCCATTAGTTTGTGACCCTCGGGTCTTGATATCTTAGCAGGACTCTTGCACAGCAGAGAAACTTAAACCTTCAACACTTATGTGAACCTTCAGAGATATTATAGCACGCTAACTACTGATAAAACATGAGGGTGATATCTTGTATGAAAGGGCTGGTCCTGATATGGGTGATAACAAACTTTTTCTCTCTACTTTCTCACGATAAATGGACTGACAAATAGCAACAATAACAGCAACGCGACACAGCAGATTTCTAGCTCCGTACCATCAATCATGGATTTGCTTCCAGTCAAAGGAAACTGATGGGATGCCAATGGTGCCATAAATCTAGATTATTATAAAATATTATAAAATAATGTTGTATCACTTGATCATTTCTATATATTCTAGCTCATAAAGAAGTACTTGTGATGCACCCCTGAGTCTGTGATCAGCAGAAATGCAGATGCAAGAATGCAGAATGTTTTTCCTCCATCTCATGCTACTGCAAGTCAGAAATGCTTGATACAACAAAATACTAAATCTGCTGTGTTTCCACATACAGTTCTACTTCAGTCTGACTTAGTAGTCTGCCACATTGAGGGTTTCACGCTCATGCCTTTGCTATGCCATTAGTACGTAAAATAAGAATAAATATACCTCAGTTTTAGTGCCTCTCTGTTCACCGTGCATGGCCTTAACGTTTTCACTGAACAGTCAAATCAGCAAGAATAATGGCTCACTAAATGGACCGTATACCACACAAAATTCAAATGCTGATAAAGAACAGCGCCGGATGCTCACTAATTACACCAACCCACCCACTCAAGTTATACATGCAAAAGTGTAACCATAACAAACACAACAATAGTGAAACTACTGCACGTATATCCAAAACATGTAGCATCAAAAAGCCAATACTGCTCAAACTGAGTATTATAAAAGCATCCCTCTTGACAGGTGCATGTTTGAGAAGGTGTACATCAAGAGTAGAATCAAAAAATCCTACATTTCTGCACTACATTAAGAAAATAACCCTAACACATAAAAATAGTAAATACAGTAATAATCATCTTTAAAATATATAACTATGTATAAAAGATACAACTGCCAGAGGCCTGATGAACTGAGTCTACTGACATTAGATTATAACGTTGTCATGGTCTACACACTGACAACAACATCTGGCTATTAGGGTCATTGAAGGGCTTTTTATTCCTAAACTGGATGTACCAATAAGTGCCAGTTGTTTTGTCTACCTCTGTGGCTGCATTCATACCTGAATAACAGCTCTTGTTGTTTATGCAACTCACTCCTGGCTAAAATGTCAACCCTCTACCATAAACACAACCGAGCAAGGCCCTGACGAACCAGTGTCCCTTTACTTCAGCAATGCTAGGTGCGTTAGCCATCGCAGCTAGCCACTGAACTTAGCAAGCGTGCTAACATCTTTCAGGACAGCACAGCAACAGCACACGTCAAAGCTAACGTTAGGCAACACAGCAGAAATGACTGTGCTCGTTGTTTAATAAGCCCATGAATGTGTATTTGGACAGTTTGCTAACTTAACGTTAGCCCTGTGAGAGAGGGAGCTCAACCTTACCCTTTCTGCTGCGGACTCGGTGGGGGTGACAGAGCCGACAGCGTGCAAAAACAATCCCATTTTCAGAGCCGAACATACGCCTCTCATTCCTCCAAAAAGTGGCTAGAGCTAGGGCAAAAACACGCGCATGTAAACGCTGTTGTTCACAAGCTGAGTGCGAAATATCCTCAACTATTTCTCGCCCCCCGTCGCGCCGAGAGGCCGCTGAATGCGCCGCCTCCTCTGCGTACTGGACATTTCAACAAGGCACGGAGCTGGCGCAACTGGCTGCTGTCGGTGCCACTGGTTGATACAGCTGTTACACAAGCCGCTCCTCCAGCACAGGCACTCTGCCTCGCTCTGCTGGGTGTGGCGTGGTCACCTCGACCCGATCCATGTGCGCAACGTGATGGGCGTTCAGTTGAGTGGATGGCCTCTGGGTTTGCGGACTGACCTGCGATTGGACAGCCGGGGAGAGGGTGACCAATCACTGAGCGGTGCGTCTCCAGTGCATGGCCTTGTTGTCTTCCTGGGTTCCTCTTCTCTGGTTTCTGGACACACATGTTCTAAAGACTGTGGGCTTCCTCATGATCCAGTTACAAAACCTTGTAATTTTGTTGTTACTTTATTTGACAGGGACAGTGCTTATAAATTACATTTCTTACAGTTGGCGAATCAAAGTTAAAAAGTTAAACAACAGTGTTGGGAGAGAGGTTCTACATTGTACCAGAGGCCAGTAAAATTCATAGCCAGTATGTCACTGGTGTACAAGCCAGTTTATTCTGCAACAACAACTTTCTTCTCATTTCAGCCTAAAGCTTGTAGACATAAAACAGTTGAAAGTCAACTAATGTGCAGTTCTGCATAATGAAAGACACAGGAAGAGATCTATTATTATCCTTTGGTGTGTTATTACCATTACTCATCTTTCATCAAATATACAGTGTCAAGCATCTCCCATTTTAAAATAACTTTAAAGGGCCAGTTCACTCAACTTGCAAAATTACATATTTTTCCACTTACATCTGGTAGTTTTGGGATTGTTCAAGTTTGAGATATTGGAATTTTAAACATTTGCAATTTTGCATTTGCATTTACAAACGGACATTTATGCCATTTAAAAGGAAGAAATGTATGTTTTAACAATGTTACTCAGCTTAATCCAACTACCTTCTGTTGAAGAAACCGTCCAGATAAAAAATAAAAATAGTAATACATTCATTGCATTTTATTGAGGTGGCAGTATTAGTTTCAATTGGTGGACATCTCATACGACTTAAACAATCTGGAGGGACATACAACTAGTGTTAAGTAAGAAAATATGTTGTTGTTTTTAGATTTGAGTGAACCCAGCCCTTTATTCTGTATTCAGCATTTAAGTCCAACAGGGCTGTTACATGATCTGTGGAGCAGTACAACATCCTTAAAATGAATTAGTTTGAGCATAACTGCAGTTTCCATTGTCATCATCATTCATCATTCGTCGTGATTTTTATTTACAACCAGGAAAGGCACTGTGATTTGCTTTTAGTGATAAGCAGATCATCACCAGTCCCTTTCATGAGGCTGTCTGTACGGTACCCCTAAAAGACTAAAAACATCCTTCTCTGTCGGTGTAGTAAGTGCAGTGCCGCCATACACCTTTAAGCTACCCTGGCGCACCACATTTTCATTCAGCGAGTGCTCTGACAAGCTCATGTTTCTTGTCTTCGCAAGGGCTCTCAATGAGCGGTTGAAGTGTGCCGACCCGGTGAAGTACATGAGAGAACAGGCAAACTCATTGTAGGGCACCACGATGATGTCCAGCCTGCGATGGCGATGGCCGGGTCCTGGCAAACGGCACACACCCATGTATTTCTTCTGCTCTCCATTCTCCTCGTGGCTCAGCAGGTCGTCTGTCAAAAACCCTTCAAAATAAACAGTTTTTTTCAGTTTTTCTAAAGGAAATCAACCCATGAATAAGACACGAGAAAACCATCAACACCAGCTTACCACTGTCATGGAGGCTCTGTAACACTTTGCTGAAAACGCCCTTGTGAGACTTGCCATCAGGATGAGATATAAGTACATCAACATCTCCACATGTGGCCTTTCCCCGACGGTAGGAGCCGCATGCCATCGCCACCAGGTGTGGGTCTATGGCCTGGACAGCATCCCTCACCTGCAAAACACAAAATAGAGGCTGTCATCTATCCTAGAGTGATGGAGCTTTTTTTAAAGGTCCAGTGTGTAGGATTTAGTGGCTTCTAGCGGTGTAGTTATAGATTGCAACCCCCTCGTTTCACCTATACCTTCCAAGAACAAAGGAAAAACTACAGTGGCTGTGAAACATGCAAAAAACACAAACACCACTGTGTAGAGTCAGTTTTTGGTTTAAAATGTTGATTCTAAGGTAACAGAAACATAACAATTCCTATATTCAGTTTTTACCTGTTTCCAGCCAAATACTGGGAGGTAGGCTCGCTAAAGCATCACATATTATTTTGACAAGCCTGAGGGAGTACACATGCTTTAGTCATCTATCTCATGTGCACTTTCTATCTGGCAGCTTTGGAGGAAAAAGAAAATCCAAGTAATACAATATGAAAACAACTAGCGTTGTACTCAACGCTCTGGAGTGAACAGGTTTCTGGCTAACTTAAGATTCAGCAACTTTCAAGACTAAGTTTTCCCCTTTGGGATGCTCCACTTTGAGAACACAGTCTGGTTTTCCCATTACCAAACAGTAAAGGAAAGCTGACTTTTTCCTACTTCAAGACTTCTGTTTCCAGAGTTTTGTGGGTTAGAGGTGGATTCTTTTTCAAAGAGATCTCACCTATGTAAAGTTGACCAAACAACCTACTGAAGTATTGAAAGATGCAAACATATTTCAGTCGTCATCACAGAATGATACAAGCAGACAGTGTGACAAATGAAGATACACTACCACTTTCTCTATGGCTGCGGCTTCTTCTCTGGGCATTCGGTCTAGAAAGTCATTGTAGTGCTTGAGTCCTATCTTCTGAGTGTTGCTTAGGTGGGCTTTTGTGCGGATGTCCTCCAATGTGCGAAATCCCTAAAAGGCAGACAACACAGAAAATTTAACAGATTATCTGTCTCATGTCTATATAGTGAGAGTTTCAGCAAATAAGAGTTTGTTTTTTAAAAATGACCTACTGACAGTTTACAATGTTTTAGATCAGGATTTCTTAAATCTGCTTTTTAAATAGTTATGCCAAGATAGATATTGTGTGGGACATACAGTTCAAAAATAAACTTGTCAGTTCTCTCTGGTGGACAAACGATTCATTAGAGACACTGTCTGATATCATTGGCCTTACTGCACTACAATTTTTTACACAAATACGGGCCTGGTACATTTATCAGTCAGGCTGTAATCCAGAGTTTCAATCTGGATTGTATTAGTATTATTTGACAAATCTGTTAGTACAAATAGATGTCTGTGTCGTAAATTGTACTGTGATGTGAATAGCCTAAGGGTAAAGAAAACAGTCTAGTCGCAAAAGAGGAAGTGCAAGCTCAAAAGTCTTTCAACTTCAAGCTGTCACGTTAAGACAGTATCAAGTATGTCTGTAATATTTTGAGCGGATGCGTGTGCCTCACCTGTTGGTACCACAGCTGTGCAGTTTTAGCTCCTGCACCCCAGATGTTAGTAAAAAGCTCCAATACTGGCACAGCCTCCCCGATGTGATCTAGCTTCCGCAGGTGACCACTCTCCATGATCTCATCAATTTTGTCGGCCATGCGTTTTCCAATTCCTGGGATCTGACAGGCCTCCTAATACAAATGAAAAAAAAGTTCTGATTGAAAAATGAATAAAAGCACAGAAATCCCTGTATTGTACTTTTTTTGTTGGATAACAGATTATTTTTACACATGACTGACACTACCAACAACATAATATTAAAAGTATCTGCATTTGGTTACCTGATATGATGTAATAGGCTTGTGGTAACTCTTCAGTGCGTTGACAGCCTTGGAGTAGCCCAGCGCTCTCCACTTGTCCCCTTGGTGTGTGTAGGCCTTGGCTAGCACTTCTAGTTTGTCTGTGATGTGCTTGTTGAAGTTTTTAGTTTTGGACTGAGAGGACTGGGCACAGACCCACTTCCCTGAGAGCACCTTCTGAGCAGCAGAGTCTGAACCGGGTTCAAGGCTAGGGCAAGGAGTCTCCTCTTTGGGGTGCTGGCCAGTGATAAGAGCTTCCAGGTCACTCTGAGAGACCCCGTCTTCTTCTGCTCGCACGTCCTCTTTCGTGTCTGGGACCGCCTGAGAGTAAAATGTAATGTAAATACTATAAAAACAATCCAGAGCACAAGCAGACTTGTTGTTTTTATGTGTTCAAGGTCTAGCTTACCACATCTATGGTCTCCTCTTGTCTGGTTTGATCAGACGCTGGTTCTACAATAGTTTCTGCAGCAGGCTTGACAGTCGACAACTCTTCTTTAATTTTTTCATGCCCTGTTTCAGATTCCCTAAGTGGAGAGAAACGGTTTGTAAATTCTTACATTTTCAAGCGGTAAATGTTGAGTAAAAAGTAGATTTTACCATGGCTTTCTTCTCCATATTGACAAGCACTTTGTATGTGATAAATTGCAAACACCATGAGAGACAGGTAACAATAGCTTTCTTACATTAGCATTCTAATAAGGTATTATTACCTCTTAGGTAAAAGAAGGCTGTAGCTGGCAACATCCAGCAGTTGTTTCTCACTGATGCACAAGCTCAACCAAGTGCATTTCACCAGTTGGACTCCAGAGGGCATACAATCCAGTCTCAGTAAGCGCAGAGCCCTGTCCATGTCCATGTTGTCGTCTACAACAACATGAGTGACACTGGGACACAGTGAACTCTCTGTCTGTCCTCCATTCTGCTGAATTTGTCTTTGGAAGATCTGGTATCTGGCATTTCCTATTCCAGCAGGGAGGATGTACACTGTGACACCATTAAAAGTGTTTCCTGGGACAGAAGAGAGGAATGCGTTACAATGAGAGAATATGTTGCACTTTCTGGCTTCTACTTTGGTTTTATCAGATAATCATAAATGATTCACTTTCACTCACACGCACACAAACACAGTAACAACCTGTTATATCACAATCATCGGGTTTCTTCTTTGCTGCGGGTGCATCCTTTCCGTGATACACTTTGGCTCTTTTAACTTTGGGAAAGGCTTTCATAATCCCGTGACGAGGCTCCATCTTGTCTCTTGAAGGGGGACGCCAGTGGCCTGTGACATGAAGCATAATTATGAAGATATCAACGACTTTTTGGAGTAAAACCCAAACACAAATCAGGAACACACGCTGTATACTACTAATTATACACAATACTAATTTAACAGTGTTTGTATGTAGTGCATTCACTCTGGACAATGGAGTAAATTTAAGTATTAAACAATTGGCTGCTACTTATTTTAATTTTTTTTTTTACTTTTCTGTAGTTTTACAATTTGACAGTAGTAATAGTTCAGTGTAAGAATACTCCATTAAAAAGGCCCTGCATTCAGAATGTTAATTACATAAAGGTATGTGAGTATTATCATCTTAAGTATCAAAGTAAAAGCACACAGTACCAGACAGAGTGCAGTCATATTATTATTCCCCGTTTCATTATTACACACTATAACAGATAACATGATCATTCATGTTGAAAGTAAAGTATTCATTTGCAATGTTACAACACTTTCCTCTGAAGTGTAGTGGAAAGTTCATCAAAAAGTAGCATAAACTCGATACTCAAGTAAAGTACAAGGACTTCATATTCTCGTAGCCTACAACTGCACAGCACTGTCAACATCAGTGTATGCTTTATAATATCAGTACATAGTATCAAAGTTGGGCACAGGAACAGCAAAGAGTGTCTCGGCTTGTACTCAGTGCAGATATCCAGCTGGTTCACACCACAGACTGTCAATGGTTTCCACAGAAGTTAACGTAATGCTGTTTAACCAGACTGAAAAATCAATCTGTGTTATTACAGCATTGTATTAGCTAGCTACCTTTAGCACATGCTAACGTCAGAAATAGCAAACAGTCGGTGTTTCAACCATCATTTCTACACATTATTTAAACACCGCTGTATATATGGCACTGTAAGTGTACATTTGGAGCAGAGAAGCAGCAGAGAAGCAGTAATATTTGGGCTCTTACCCCTCTGCTCAGATGGAACCATACATACGACACCGTTCCATTCTAATGTTTCACTTCCGGGTCAATCAGCTGATTTAACGTTAGTTTTGTCTCAAATTTAAAGTATACCCAAAATCGACATATAAAATCGGGTTGTTTCAAACAACTTTCGCGATGATATAACGTTAAAGATTAATTCTATGAATATTTTTCTATTTAGTTTGTCGGTTACTGTGGTAACGGATTGAGTCCGGAAGTGGCCCTGAGAAACAGAAACATCTTTAGAACAAACATGGCTGTGCAAAGCTGGATTGATATCCTACAATCCTCAAAGAAAACAGCGTTGATACACGATGGTGAGTAATTACAAAGAAGAAAAACAAGCTTCAGCAGTAGAAAGAGTTTACACTCAGACAGAAGTAGCCTTGTTATTGTCACTCAAACTATTAGCTAGCTTTGCAGCTAACATTAATGTTACTAGGCAACAAGCAGGTGGCACAGCTGCCCCTGTAGCATATTACACACGTCGTTTTAACACAAGTAGACAGTAAAACACGTAACAAGTACAGTATTTTAGTATAAAAAAGTAGTTGCAATGTGACTCACTACTCTCCGGGTGTCTTTACAGAAGTATTTCACCTAGCTAACCGAGCTAACTCTAATCAATGAGTCAGGTCTGCCTTCTTGTTAGCATCTATGCTCACTTTACACTCATCCCTGAAGCAATACTACTTCCTTTCTGTTTACAATTACAGCTGTTTTTATTTGGCCAGAAGTGAATTAAAAATCGTAGTTGGCAGAATGAAAGAAACACTGAATGTATTGCTTCTATCCTAAGAATGATCACAGTGTTGCTCTGTTAGTACTGACACTGCATGCTTTGTGGTATAGCCAAACTATAATTATACTGTTCTGGTTTTCTAGTTTGTATAAAGATACATCTTTACAAATTCCACCTCCAGGAAAAAGGAAGATCCATTACCTTTTTACAGACGGAAGAGAAATGGCAGAAGAGTATGACTTGAAAACAGATGAGCTCATTGGTAAGCAACAGCCTTCTCAACCATGTAGTTGTTGCATTCTGAATTTCAATGGTATACATTTATGTACCTTTTATAAAACGTTTTGTGCTTTTCAGTACGAAAGTGGCGTCATAAAAGCACACTTGGAGCTCATGGAGAATGGCAGGTAGAAGTTGGGGAGCCACTTGCAGGAACTGTCACTTCTTTGGATTCGGAGATGATCAAGGAGAACTGCTCCAATGTGGGTTTTCTTCAATGTTCTCTATGCCTTTGACTTTATACTTACATTAGACCCACTTCATCGTTTAATGTGCTTTTTTGTTTGTTTCAGTTCACTTTGATACCCATTAGAGAAAACACTAGTGAATGTTAAAGATTTCTGTTTCCACAGCCTGTGTTCATGCGTAAAGACACAAAGACCAGCTTTCAGTGGAGAATCCGCAACCTCCCCTACCCCAAAGATGTCTTCAGTGTTTCTGTGGAACCGTCTGAAAGATGCATCATCATAAAAACCTCAAACAAAAAGTAAATATGCATGAGAACACATGGTTCTTTTCATTCCTGTGTTGTACACTTGTTCCATGTAATCCTCGTGTCCTCCCTATAGGTGGCACTGTTTACAATACATTTGTCTCTACAGTGGTGTGATAAACCTATGACATCCTCTCCATGTCTTCGCAGGTATTATAAGAAGTTCAGTATTGTTGATTTAGATCGCAGTCAGCTGCCATTGGACAGCTCCGCTCTCACCTTCACTCACACCAACAACACTTTGATTGTCAATGTAAGTCCTACACTGCAAAGAACAATAACCTAATGCTTTAAATATAAAATAATGTAAGCATCAAAGGTTGATAGATGAGACCGATCTGTATTTTTTCCAAAGATAATCTCCCATAAATCATCCTTTCTTGCATTAGACAAAACTTTAACTTTGTTTATTAAAGCATTTTATGCAACTTATAAGGATGAGATGCAAATGTTGTCGTACCACTTAACTGCAACGTTTTTTTTGACATTACAACAATATGTTTCTATGCCTACAACCGTTGCTATATTTGTGGTATTTGCTTTGTATTTTGCACACTCTTCCATGATTACAGTGAAGGATTTGCAGCAGGGAGAAGCAGAGAAGATGGCAAGAATGTCGAAGTAATTATTTTTCTTCTCTCTTGTCCAGTACAAGAAACCCAAGGAGATCTTAACCCTTGAACAGGAGCTGCTGAAGGAGCTGAAGAAACTGAAGGGGACCGGTGAAGGAGATGTCGACTGTAAAACTCAGTGAATTCTGACTGTGGGAGCAAGAGGATTATTCTGCGTTGCATTTAAAGAAGTCAAATGTGAGCGTTTAATTTTTCTTTAGTGGATCCCTTCATTGCAAAAAGCACAGTGCCTTCCCAATGCTTCTATTTGTGTTTAGTAACTGGGGTCAATTTACTAGAGTTGTTAGTGTTGAAATTTGTCCTGTCATTTATATTTGATACAGAAATATTCATTAAATATATTGTTTTGCAGTCTCACAACCGGAGTTATTAATATTACGTTTCCCCAAATGATTTCTTTCACAGAAAAATAATTTAACAATTTACATAAAACCTTTTGTAGGGAAATTTAAAATTGTATCACAACAGTGTCTATTTTTGCAAACCTACCAGGGAGCAATTTTGATGGGGTCACATAACCTTCCACCCTCCTTTCATTGATGTTCTTGTAAAACACTCAAAACACACAATGCCTCATCCCTGTTCGTTCCAGGGTCACTCTTACGAGCACATCCCATTTGTGTTAACTGAATACCCTCATGTTCCTTGCATGTAGGGGGCCACCCTGAAAGCCATTACTGGAGCTCTGGTCAGCGAGCAAGCAAGCTAGTGTTACTGTTTCCCTTTACAACGGAGGGTCTCCCTGACCCTGTGGTCTCCAGCTAAAACTCCGTACACACAAGCAAGAAATGGGTGCAACTGTTGCTTTGTTCCAAATGGATATCTTGTTATTGTCTAACAAATATAAAGAAGGTATTTCATGCATTCGGATTTTTGAAGTCTATGTATATATGAACATGTACAGATGGGAAATGATTGTATAGTAGACCCATGGTTCCAGATGGGATGTCTGTCTACTTTTTCACCAAGATCAATTAAGTAAAAACATTGTCGAGTCAGAAAATACTTAGACAGTGGATAAAAAAAGAACAGTGCTGTTTAAAAGAGACAATGGCATTTAAATATAGATTGTTTCAACCTTGTGATTCCTTGCATTTTTTTACCACTTGTCCAAACCCAGAGAGCAAGTGCAAAAAGCAGAGACGAAACCACAGGTCTCTCTGACTATTGTGCTTTGTCTTCTTCCAGATGGAAAGAATAGATATACAAGAAAACATTTTAAACCCAGCCTGTCCTGTTGTTTTGCAAATTCTTGTGAGGGACTTGGGTTTTTGTTTTTTTTCACTTTGGACAAAAATGCATTCATACATACTTGATTAGGTAGCCTGTTTGGTTTTTAAAGAGATGCGGTGTTAATGCGACTTAAATATGTCATGTAAGAAGTATGTTAGGTCGATGTCCTAAAAGTATCCATTCTGAGGTCTTTATTTTCACTATTTAGTTTAATGCTTTACAGTCTTCAGAGCCCAAACTGCTGTCAAAACAATTTCCTGCGGCAGCAAACACAAACTAACAAATTGGACATCCAGCTCATGCACTGTGAGAGCAGCTGAGGGCTTCTGTTCAGGGTCTTCTTCCTCCCCTGTCGTTTGGCCTCTGATGGTCATGCTCAACTGCTTCTGGGAAGAGGGTTTCTTTTCTGCCTCCCTTTCACTCCCGAATGCCTCTTCCCAGCCATTCCCCCTCTTTCAGCCGATGCCACATTTTGCCACACAGGCCCTGATGCTTTTTTTGCAACCCCTCTCCGCGAGCCCCCCTCCCTCCAACCCCTTACCCCTCCCTGTGTGACTGGCTTCTTTTTGATAACTGACCCCTCCTCGTGTTATTATTCGAACCCACTATTGTATAACATGCCCTTTTATATGAGGTTTCACAAAGAGCCCATTTGATCAGAGGGTTACGGTGTGCGATCGTGAGAAATGCAACTACATGGTGGTAACCTTTGTTTGGCCCAAAATGGTGGGCTGACCTCATCGCTTTTAATGCATAGCTCGGGCCATTCAGGCCCAAGTCTCACTTGCTGAGCACATTGAATTCAGTAGCCTGTCACAGATATTGCCCCTCAGTTATCTGGGTCTGCAGCTCGAAGAAGAAGGGGGGAAAAAAAACAACAGTTTTTGGGGGCAACCAACAATGTATGCTAGCTTTCTGTCCCAAAACAACCACACAAGAGAAAAGCCAAGCAGCTTGTGAACTGATTCTTAGTGGTTTTAATATACACTCTACAATAAATATTTCCATCATTTGACATCATTTACATTTTTACAGTAAAAATATATTCATATATGTAGAAAAAAAAAAACAGGTTAAAATTTCTCCAAAATAGCCTCAGTCAAGATAGTCCACAAGAAAGTCCACAAGAAAATCCACAGATAGCTGCCGTGTCTAGCTTCATTGTACTTTTCTCTTTTAAACATTCTTTGTTGCTGAGCTGGCTAACTTCTAACCAAAGGTTTTCACTCGTAACAGATTCATTGAGCTCTTCTGTACTTTAATTTCCCCCTGATTTAATAAGTAAAAGTCTGTCCTAAAGTCTGTCTGAATTGGAAATAACTAACAGATTAGATAGTCAATGTTTACATACAATCCAGTACAAAGAATTACATAAAACGTCCACAAAATGAGGCAAAAAGTGTATGGGCACTTGACTGTAAAAGTTAATTTCTCTGGGAGCACTTGTCTTCTCTTGTAGTGGTTCCTCTGTTCATCCACAGTTCTCCCTCAGTGGTTTCAGTCCTCAGCGGCCCCCTGAGCGCTGGTGATGGGAATGTTTAGTCCGCTTGTTCAAAGGCTGCGCGGGGACAGCGAGAGGGAGGACGTCAAACGGTCTCCTCTCGTTCAGCAAGTGCCCCCTGGGGAGACGCTTCATGAAGTGGGCCTCCCTCTGGTGCTGCTTGGTCTTGGAGGCCTTCCTGGGACGGCCCTTGCGTGTAAAAGCCATGTACCAGCCCTCGTACTTGGCGTTCTGGAGTGCCGTGTAGTTGTTTTCCAGAACAATCTCGGTGAAGATGCAGTCTTTGCCTCGTCCTTTCCGCTGGGGAAAGGGAAAAAAAGTGGGGAGAAGCTGAGGTATTTTGGACAATTTCCAGGAAGCGGAAACATCGTCTTCATTTCCAGACAATCAAATACCCTTTGAAACCTTGAGAGGGCTGCTCAGACAAATCTGAAAATCAAATTTGTTCTGGCTGCGAATATGTCTCAACAATGTGTCGCCATAAGCTGCAAATCTGGAATAACATTTCCAAGAAACTAACAAACTTCAAGATGTTGCTTTAGTCATAATGCAGCCACAAAACTATGAATTCCAGATTACCTTGCCGATCA
Organism: Morone saxatilis; assembly: GCF_004916995.1. NCBI lineage: Eukaryota > Metazoa > Chordata > Actinopteri > Moronidae > Morone > Morone saxatilis. The sequence goes on from NW_023339729.1 coordinate 7,781,603, forward strand.
GCTTCCCCCTCTTGTTCATACATATGTAGTATCCTGTCTTCACCCCTTTAATACGAATACGACTTCCAAAAGAGTCTGTCTCCACCTCCAGTTTAGCTGCACAGACAAAACAGATCACAGATAATGAGATGACATGGTGCAGGCATGCAGATTATGATGTTACAGTGTGTGAGACAAATGACCCCGGCACGTCTTTCGTCTGAATGTATTCTTTATGTACGGCAGAGACTCTAATAAACTGGAATTACATCATTAAATGGCATTAAACCATTTTCAAATGAGCATGACTGGTGAACCAGAATCATGAAGATGACATATACATTTTCTCTAAACCCTTGTAAGATCCAGTAGCCGCCTTTAACAATGGCATGCGAGCCGTCCAAAATAGCACCAAATGATAGTGATTTTGCACGGCACGATTGTTGCTGAACGTCTGTAAATGCTGTGCTGTGATGCAGTTCGGACTGGGGATAAAGGAGAGTGAGAATACTGCGGTAGGGGACACAGCCACAAGCACAGAGCAGCGGTCAGATTTGGGCGAGTTACAAGAGTGACACCCACTTAGGATGTGTGGCCAATGTGTGCATGACTGACTCTCTCTCCCTTCTGTGTGTGTGAATGTGTGTGTGTGTGTGTAGGCCCAGAAATGTAAAAGACAAAAGAGCACACAGGAGAGGCAAGGAGAGGAAAAGGTATAAAGTGAAGATGCTGACTTCACCGCTCCTTATAAATTGAGTCATACATTGAGTTGTAATGCAATGAAAATTCCTCATAAAACGAGGCTCCAAAAAGCAGGCAGCAGGCACTGAGGAGTGGATGGATGGTGGTGGCTGCGGTGGAAAGATGGCTAGACACACCAAAATCCTTTGGTGACAGAAATCCTGCTTCCTTTTAAGTCGAAGACAGTTTTCCCCTTGCTAGAAGCAAAGAGCAAAGTCTCTCCCTGAGGTCCATCTTAACAGGTGTCAAGGACTTTCTAGACTACCAACACGCTAAAGAAATAAATCATCTTCATAAGGCCGTAAAAGATGGCAACACTGATGCCACTAACACTGTTTACAGTTGCTACTACTGTTTCTCCTGGCTCTAACATTTTCCTACAGGCTGCCAAAAACGACATCATTTATAGTGCTTTTCAACAGCGCCCCGTGCATCATTGAATTTAAACAGTCCCCGTGTTGGTGCGGGCGGACATGTTTCCTATGTTATTGTTTTCCTGAGCTTTAAACCTATTGAAATGTAAGAAACGATGGCCTTAAGCTGTCATCGGTTTTGATTCATCTGGTCATAACACACACACACACACACACACACAGGGGCTTGGAGTAAAGTTGCTCCATCATTTCAGAGACAATATAAAGTGCTGTCCCTGAGTGGGTTAACATATGTGGACCTCGGCTGTTTATTATAGAGCTGTGTTTGAATGCGTAATTATAAAAAGCCGTTTAGCTGGGCTATTCAGCAAAATATTCAAGCACTACAAATTAAATGATGTATTCTCGCGATATTTTGCACCCGTCTCTCATAAATTGACCTAACTGCGCATGTGGTGTCGCTTATTAACACTTGTTAAATGGATACTGAATTATGTTTTATGTAATTACAGTGAATAATAACAATAATTCTTTAAACCACCGCTGACTCACACCCCTCCCTGCTGGCCTTATTCTCCGGTAGTTCCCGTTTCTTACCGTGCACCGCTCCGTCATCCCCGTTGGCGTTGACCCGCTTGTTGGCCAGGACCTGGACGTGTTTCCCGCTGGTGCGGCTGTACAGCTGGTAGGTTCGTGTCAACCTGCGGCTCATCCGGTCCGACAGTCGGCTCTGCTCGGTGACATGGTGCTTGAAATTAGGAGGAGACTGCACAGTGTTCTGTCGGACAATGGGAAACACATGGCGTGAAACATATTGAAATGACTTTTTAATGTCGCAGGACTTTTTTTTTTTTTTAGTCGGGAAAGCCTGAAACATGTCAGCCGTGAGGAGACTAAAGGTTGCCAGTCAAACATCCGAGGCCCAGACCCACAGTTCATTATGTCATCCATCACGTTTAAATAATTCACCCTGCTCTTTCTTCTCTCGTTTGTTTGTGCGTGTACAGTATCTTTTTTTGGACATTCTTTCATGGACCCACGGGGATGACATTTCCCTCTGATAGGTTGTTTTTACCACCGATGATCTTTCACCCCTTCTTGGCTTCTTTTTTTCTTCCCATTTCAGCCGTTCTCCATCCACATGTGTTTTAACAATCACTTTTTAGGCTGGAGCTTACTTCTTTTCAAGATGTTTGAATAGTTGCCAATTGCCATAGCGCTCATAATAAAATGTTTTCATTGTTATTGCAGCCTATTGCAGATGTAGAGACGCTGAACTATAAGCCGCTAAGCACGGCGCCTGCATACCTGTTAACTTTTACTTACTTAATTATAGAACTTTACGCAACAGTAATGCTTTTTATTGAAGTGAAAATGTGAGTTACCTGTGCGTAAAAGCAAAGCGCCGTGAACTGAATTAACCTGAGGGGGGAAAAAGAAAAAGAAAAATTAAAAGGTCTAACCTGTTGCTCCAATACAATGAGTTCAATAGGCAACTATATTATCTTGACACCTCTTTACTTACAGATAACCTAACCTCGATGTTCTCAGCCTCATCTTGTAATAGTTCAAATATTGCTTCATGAATACTCCACTGATGCGGCGCTGGAAGCTCTCGGAAATAAAGTTCCTCCTGATAGGGATTTCAGCTCCGTTTTATCCCCCTCTTGTTACACATAGAAAGCGATAGCAGTGACAATTAAGAGATTCAGAAACTGTCAGGGTCCCATGCAGGTACAGGGTCCACTCTCCACCTTGCAGGAAAAAAGTCCAGAAGATTTAAAGGCGCTGCGGTGCCAATCCAAACTAAAAGTCCGGAGAAAGTGCCGCTGTCACCAAACGACCTCCATCAAATATTCTTCACGTCAGTCAGTCTTAAGTCGTGAAGGTCTTGATTAACGTTTCAAGTGGGAATAAATCCTCTCTGACTTTCTGTGACAGAGCATTGGCGATTATTTTTAGGTTTACGCACGGGTCTTTACGCATCAGCGGTCAGATGCGCCCTGTGAATTTCCTGAAAATTAGTGACTCAATTAAAACATGTTGAATGAATCCCACGGGTAGCAAAACGGCTTTATTCGGTTTCCGTGCAGTTGCAGCAATGATGCTACAGCTGTCCCTCTACAAGATGCACAGATAGTAAAACTCCAACGTCAACCTTCCTCCCACACGTGTGTTTCTTGTGGTCGCCTCCAGTGCACATACAGCATCTGTCTCCCTCTACATTTAAATACTTTAACTTGCGGGAAAGTCAATATCCTCGACGAGAGCAGGCGGAGCGTCCAAGCTGGAGCCAATATGAAACTGAATACTTATTAAAACACTTTGCCTGCACCTATTTGCTCACAAATCTATACACACAGAATTCAGCAATAAGTCGAAATGTATATAATTCTTCAACATTTAAGGTGGAATTGTAAACTACAGTCTATATACGCACTTTAGACCCACACACAAAATATCTAATATCAGCATGTCTTCTAAATGTTTTGAAGCATTTATTCACAATCATACACATCAATCTCATTCCTCATGCACGTGTCATGATATTAAAATGTAAAGTCGCAGTGCACTTCGTTTTCTATAAGAAGAAATGTCCACATGGAAAAATTCCCTGGCATGTACTTAAGAAAATCTACAGTTACATTAACTTATTCCCTGACTGCAGGTTAGAGGTTGTTTGGTGGTCCCTTAGGACAAACCTTGATGTACTTTTTCATCCTACATATGTAAGTAATATGTATTCCATGTGAACACATGACACAGAATGGTTTTCACATAACATCTAAAGCCTTTGCCTTGGATACAAATGCTCTCTCGCTCACAATCATTCTTCCATAACATTTCACAAACCTGGTTTGATTTTCAAAAGTGTGTCTTGGGTCTGGTCTGCTACTTTAACAGCATGGTTTCATACACTACATCATGCAATTATATTGTAATTATTCTTTGTGACAACAAAGCGGCTGGGTTTCCTTCAAGGGAACATGACTGTCATATTCGTCTGATAGGGAAGAAAGGGGGCGGTTGTAACATGGGACTCTTTGAACTCTGCCTGTCAGGAGCAAACTCTAAACTTGATCAACTGTGTAGACGCCTTCTTCAATTCGGCACAAGAAGAAAATGGCTGTGGATAAAGAATTTGAAGTAGCTTTTTCTCCTTAAATCACATATATTTTTGAACAACAGCCACACACTCTCACAGCTAATAATATAAATAAAGTACCATAGTGTAACTTTAATCTGCATTATGACTACCTGAAAGACATTTTACTCCACTTCTGACTTTGAGATAAAATACCTTGCTTCTATTTGTTTCTTTAACAGAGAGATGTTTTTAAGTCGATTTAATTTCAGTGGCTAAATAAATGAGGTGATATTCTTGGAAGTGTGAAACAATTGTTACGTCCAACCTCACTCTCTCCACTGTGCCTGTGTGTACAGATTACACAAACATTAACAAAAACAGTGACTGTAGGCGAAAGTTGAACAAAAACATCTTGCACCTCCTTCGAAATCACGTATGTATATCTGAATCCTCATGACACCATGAGGGAAACAGATATCAGGCGGTGTCAGTGTCTATACGCATGCTTTAAATCAGAACAGAAGTGCTAATCTACAGTATAGGGTTACTGACCTCAAGCCTCAAATCGGATTATTGTTCTAATGAGCCAAAACCAACTTTTGGCCATTGATTCTTCCCTTTGAGTGTTCTCTGTATGAACAGTATGGGAAACTTTTGCACCTATCATGCAGAACAGCTGTATAAGAGTATAATATATATATATAATTATGTGAGTTTGGTCAATGTCTTAGCTGTAAATCAGTCATTTCAGCCAATGCAGGGGATTTAGAGGGTGAAAATGGACCTGCCTTATTAGTTCCAGTGGGACACTGCAACAAGTGATTTTGCCACCTGGAACAATTCAGCTTTGTTCTTTCATATTTTGACCCCTTATGAAGCAATGATCGCACATCCAAATATGAAATCCACATGGGTGATAATTAAAGAGATTGAGTTTTATGAAGACCACACCATGACTCATCAAAAGTGCACGTTTGACTGTCTGAACCCACAGATTAGTTCTGTCACGAGTCATTTAAAGAAAATTTGATTAAGAAGAGGAAACCTGGAGTCGTCTAGATGGGGGGGGGTTCTGTATATTTAAAACCCACTGTAACAGTCTACTGTACATAAGTCAAACTTTACTTTTGTAGGAGTCAAGTCAGATACACACATTATTCTAGAGCAGAGCTTTTTATTCATTGAGGTAGGAAAACTGTAGCTCATGTCAGATTTAAATGGGATGAATGGATTTCATGTGATATTGCAAACTAGTGTTGGGTATAACTACAGTGATTTGATGGAAATGATCGATATTAATTTATTTAATTGTATCTGTCTGCAGAGAACATGAATGTCCTAAATCGGAAACTTCCTCAGTCTTATGTCAGTCTGCAAATGTCAGTCTTGCCATTTTAAGGCACTATTGTTTCATTAAAAAAATGCAGATACATGAATAAATTCTATCCACTAAAGTGTTGATATGCCTCTTCAAACAGGCAACTGAGTCTCATATGCTGGAATCCATGACACTATTTCACTGCATAATGGCTTTTATTCTCTCTAAGATACTTGCCAGCTTGCTTCCTTGTGTACTTTTGTCATGGCCTTGGGTCAGCCAAGACCAGACAATGACACAAGTCCTGTGTCTTGACTGCTAGGAAAGCTCTCTATTTCCCACATTCTTAGTGATAGCTGACAACAGTAGCCAGTGGGAAATTTGAGAAGAATTCAAACACCTTGAATTACTGACAGAATACGTTAGCATTAATTTCATCACAGCTGAAAAAGTACCATTTGTACTGATACTGAAAATCAACATAGGTGCATTTACTCTTATGTGATTCTTAAAGGAATAGTTTGACCTTTTTGGGAAAAACGCTTGTTTGCTTTTCTTGCTGAGAGTTATATGAGAGAATTAGAACACTCTCATATCAATTACAATGGAATTAAAGTCTATGCTCGTTGCCTCTATAGGTTGGCAACCTCACAGTGACTCCAGGAACTCATTGCACCCAGCTAAGAAATCATCCCGCACATAACCTCCAGTAAAACCACAGCGTGTTGTTTTTACACCTTGGTTTTTATATGGATTAAAGGACCAAGATATAATCTGTTAATTATTGAGTATTAGAGGTGCTGATGCCTTTGGACAGAGCCAGGCTATTCACCCTGTTTATCATTCTTTTATGCTAAGCTTTAAGCTAACCAGCCGCGTTGGCTGTACTCATATTTGAGCGTGATAAGAGATTTTTGCAATTTCTTGAATCTAACCTCCGCAAGACTTTGCAAATAAAGTGTATTTTCACCAAAACCATTGAAATTCTCTACTTACTCCACCGTCTTAGTCTTAACAGCTAATTCTCACAATACACTTATCTGTAATCCCACAAGTATTTAACTGCTTTAAAACCTTGGACTGAGAACATTTGGTCCGGTACTGTCAGTCGAGTTCATTTCTCATAGACTTCACTACAATCTACAACAGCCACTTACAATTTTAGAAACCAATTCCGTCACTGAAACTTAAAATAGCATTTAGTTTAAGGTTGACCTGTCAGACAGTTTGGCTAAAATTCTCCAGACTGTACATGAAAGCTTTTTCTCAGAAAAATGATCAAAAGCATCAATTTTTTTTCTAACGTTGTTACCATACCTCTCTAACGTCTGCTTCCGTTTACTCCTGAAGATTCTTAGTGGCCCAGCCTTTCTCTGGCCTCTTAATGAGTTTTGAGCCGAGTTTGAAGAGCTTCCAAGTTTTCCCCAGATCCCAACTTTTTGCCTTTTCTCCTTAGTCTCCCCAATGCTTCTGGCGCTTTTTCTCTCATTTGGATCACAGTTTGCTAACTAAAGCAGGCCCTGGTTATCAGCCGAATGAGGTACAAAAAACAGCAATCTTGGACCCTTGTGGAAAAAGAAATCACAAGAGAGGAACTGTCTTTGCAAAGATGCCACAATGGTTATTCTTAGAGAGGAAGGTGCTGAATGTCCTTGAAAAAGGCCCCGAGCAGACTACCATTCAGTGGAGAGGTATTATTCTTTAGCTTAATGTGAGACAATAAAAATACAACACTCTGCATAAGGCCAGAGCAATGGATAAGGTAGTACACCATAGAGGGAAGAAAAAACAGAGCGCCAAGAGGAGGTAAGAACGGGCAAGAAGGTTAACTGAGAGTGTGGTGTTGGGGTGTGTGGTAAACTGTGGGTGGCAAAGAATAATTGTGGTTGTTGTGAATTCTCAAGTGTCATCATGGTAGCAGTGTGCTCACTCGTCCAAACCTCAGCGGCTTTTTTTAGAAAGAGAAACTCCCTTCAATCAACCTGGTTTGTAATTTATCACTGCTGATTTTGTTGCAAAACAACGTGAACCACATAATGTGCTGTAACCACATTCACCCACACACAATACTTACCTGGAACTGAAGCCGAGTTCGGTAACTGGGGCAGGAACCAACATGAGAGGGATTATGGCAATCATGTACTAATTTGGGAAAAAAAAATTTAAATTTGGATGAAAATTGTACTGTAAATGACAACTTGATAAAGAAAATGGACACAATTATTATGGTAATGATTTTAGGATTGTGGCTGGTGTTTGTCCTCGTTCCAGCAATTTTGCCTTTTAAAGGAACCTCCTCCTCTAATGTAAATTTGACACAACTTTACAACTGCAGGCAATGGCTTATTGCAGAAAACCCTGATTGTACATTTAAACTATAATGGGTTACTCCACTTTTGCCTGTGTAGGTGTTATGACTTCTTCAGTATGACTCTATTAAACAGTCCACTAACATGACCTAAATTGCATCTTTGGGACCATGGGGCTAAAATTAGCTGTTGGGCCACTACTGACCCCCCATCTACGTCCATCTGTGCAATGTGTATGTCCAGTGCAACCAGTACTCCTATGCTGCAATATTACTTTAACTGCCCCTTTGCAAGACAGGGCCACAAGAATAACTCACGATGCAGGACCCAACGTAGTTAATATTGAATTGCATTGTTTTGTATTGTAGTGGTACATAATTAATTTGCAATTAATCAAATTACTAAAACTGGTTTACATGCACCCAGGGCTGTTGCTTACTTTGCTTGGTTGGTAAAATACATATTTATAATAGCAGACTTATTACCGTTTATTAAGGACTTACTGACATTTATAACTGCATTCTTGATGTTTATTTCCCTTTATTAATGATTTATTAACATTT
>NW_023339729.1:7790223-7791924 GCF_004916995.1 Morone saxatilis
TTTTTTTTTTTTACAATCTGGCAACCTGAAAGTTGATGTAATTGTCTTTATTAATGTTATAAACCCTTTATAAAGGGTAATTTATTAGAAAATGGTAACAATAAAGTTTTTCTCCGAATGTATAGGAGAGTTATGTAAGCATTGACTGAGTAAATAAGAATTTTCTGAATATCTTGCATAACTTACTGACACATCTCACATCCAGAGCTGTATGTGACACATTTCTAGGATGCCCCTAGAAGTACCCTCTTTTTTTTAGATGAGGGTAGACAAGAAAACTTTTATCATCCAATGAAAACAAGCAATTTCTAAGTTGTTGCCTGAATGAATTCCCGTCCTTGCACTGAAAAATTCTTCTTGAGTTTCTTCTCGAGTCTGATTGATGTAAAAGACAGCGTGAGAGGGACTGTAATTGTCCTGTACGGTGCCATTAAAATGAGGTAATCAGGGTGGGGTGGGGGTGTCTGTCTACCTTTCAGTCACTCGGAGCAGCTCAGTCACACTGTGATGATTTGGTGAGTGTGTTGCGCGTATGAGTGAGTGTGTATGTGGTGGTGTCACAATGCCAGCGCCTGAGAAAATTGTTACTGTGAGAAAATTTGGAAAATCAAGTCAAAGTTCTCGCCACCGAATGACGTTTGAAGTACTTACTCGTGTTTGAGCGGAGCGGAGAGCCTGAATTACTTTTTAACTGGATGAAACGACTGTCTGAGAATGACCCCGGTGTGTAGAAGTGATTAAGGGGACCCAATTTTGCCATAACCCAAATGTGTTTGCATAACGACTTTGAGTGGTGTTCCTAGTGATATTAAATAAGCCGCTCTGTTGAAGCCTTTAACAACTGTTGAGCACAGCAGTTCTGTTTGGCTATTTCTCCTTGTAGCCTTGTTTTTAAATATCCCAACAATAATTCTATCATTCAGTAAGTCTTAAAATACTCATTTTCTCTTGTCTGAACAGATAAAAATGAAAGCGGCCCACGTGGCGTCCCCTCAATTCCCTGTGAGGAAAGGTGTGTGGTAGTGAGGTAGAAAGCTGCAAAGTTGTCGTTGGCTCCGTTGAAGTGGTCTTCCTTCCCAGCGACTTGGATGTTTCCCCCGTATTTCACCCTATAACCCCCCACCCCGAATGGAGCGTGATTTACTGTCTTGTAAACACATAGGAAGTAGCATTGAAAATGGTTTAACAAAGTCAATAAAAGCAGACATCATTCCTGGTATCAGGGGGTGGTGAGGGGGAGAAGGATGAGGTCTGGGGTGGCTGAGGGCAGGTATCCTCCCCTCCCTCTCTGGTTTGTCCCTCGCTCCTACCTCCATCTTTTCTCCTTGTCTGTCATCTGTCTCCTCTGTTCCTTCTCTCCCTCTTCTTTGAGTTTCTCTTCATCCCTGTCTTCCTATCCTCTTTTTCCCTCTCACCTTCTTCTGTACTCCCTCCTCTCTCTCTTTCTGCCTTTTTTATTTCATGTGTTAGGCAGTGGACAGCCAGAGCAATGGCTTTAACAGACCTACCTGCAGGGCTGCTCAGGGCGGCTCTTTCATCTGGGCTCTGGAGAAAGAAGCCCCCGGCCCTAAAACAGCTGTGTAGACCTGGGAGTGAGAGGACCATGAAAAACGCAGAGAAGAAAGAAAGGAAATTCAATGGTCCTCTGGGAATCATACCTCCCCATGCTTCTCTCGTGCTCTTTCTCTCCTTCCCTCTTTC
>NW_023339729.1:7791951-7804409 GCF_004916995.1 Morone saxatilis
TTTTTCTTTATCTCTCTCTCACTTGCTCATTATCTTACTAAGTGTTCCCATTTTTAAGTGTTATTATGTTGATACTCATTCCACCTCTCTCTGCCCCCCAGTCTTCTTATTTACTTATCTCCATAAAGTTGTCTCTCAAACCTGATACAATTCGGGTTTAGATTCACATCTCTGTCACACATCTGCCTCTGAAACAGGTTGCGCATGCATGGCCGAACTCAGCTGTGAGGAATTTAATTCAGGAAAATTAAACCTTTATAGTCTCTTAATAAGCTGACAAAAATACACCATGTGACCGTTCATGTGCAGTCCATGTTGATTCTCCCTAACAGCCAATTTTCCAACTGTAGAGGCGTTGGCTGTATGTTAGCTAGTAACTGACGCACTGACCTGTGTATGGGAGTACCTCAGCCTCTGACTGACCTCAGAACTCACCAGGAACTCCATATCTTCCTGTCCTTTCCTTCTTCCTCTCATCTCTACATAAATACATTCATAAAACCTGAGGATAAGTGCAACATTTTTGCTCACATTGAAAATTCTTCGTATCAGTCCACACCACCTATGCAAATGTCTCTCTGTCACACGCACTCATTTCTTTCTATGGACTTGTAAACATGCAAATGTTATCCTCATGTTCTGTATGACACCTTTTGTCCCCAAGAATTCCTGAGAAAAAATGCCCTTTTAACTTCCTAGAAAATAGCAGGGTGCTTTACTTTCTTTAGCAGTCACTAGTTTACTGCAGTGTATGCTACCTGTTCAACCACGTACTGGACAAGTAGCACACCTTGTATGGGGTTAGTTGCTGGAGACAGCTGCCTGTGGCTTTATGGGGGTTGCTGAGAGTGGTGAGACCATACATTAATTTTGGTTTGATACTTGACTCTTAGCTGTTGTGTTATCCTTAAAGGGGAAGTTCGTAAATTTCACACATCACAGTCTGTTTACAGGCCTTGTGGAGTACAACTGCATATGTGAAAAAAGTTTTATAAAGCCTTTTGTGGCCTTTCAGAGAGATATAAGTGTGAAAAAGTGACCACTGGGCTGAAGACTACAAAGAAAATTTTGTGAAGTTTCAAACAAGTGAGACAGCAGATCTCTATGCTTGCTCCTCATCTCTGCTTGGGCTAGCGCTCGAGGCTATATCAGGGGTTGTATTAAGGGAGAAAATTGATACAGCATTGGTGCTCCATTCATTCTCATGTTTCCCATTAGTGCATAAGCACTTTTGAAAAATAAGAATTGTTGTATTTTTGTAAAAATTTTAATATGCAGAGCTATGTGTTAATTCTAAGAAGGATTAGACGTATAAGATATATCCTTTTGCATTCCATATTAAAAATATCATTTAATGCTGGTTTAAAGCTTTTCAATAAAAATAACAGCTTCATAACTATATTTTCCTCTGTTGCATCACAGACAAATCATTCACACCTCTAAATCCATTAGCATCCAAATGCATATGTGCCCTAATATATATACTGTATTCATTGTTTAATGAATCCATTTAAGATTTTAATTTTAGAATTCAGAATTTCAAAAACATATTTTTGCAACAGCATTATTGCTTCGGGTCTAATGTGCATATTAAAGGCAGCATGAAACAAAGAATAATGGACAAATTTCTGATCTTTGACATAATATATTTCAGCCTCAGCTTCTGAAAAATAAGAAAGAGGAGCTGGAGTTTTGGAGCTGAACGTAATGTCCCTCATGCATCATCACCATCAGTCCACTCTGTGGTGAGATCACCTTCCTGGTTTTAAAATTCCTCACACTCCTCCAAGAGGTGGGATATAATAAAAAAATGAGCAATTGGTGACAATCCATACCATCCCCATGGGCACTGCTCAAATAGCTTCTCTGTTTTATAACTGCTCCGTTTTAGGCTTTCTAATCCTATTGTTGATACTCTGTACATACACACTGTGCACTGTCTCTATTAGTTGATTTGTTTGTGTTGGCCAGCGTTATGCTTGCTGGGATGTATCAGTGTAGTAACTTGGTTTCATGATTGCTTAAGATTGCCATAAGTGTGCACTTATAGCAATCTTAAGTTTTAGAATATATTTTAGGTATCTTTGGCCAGGGTGTGTGTGTGGGAATAAGAGTGGTCAAGTATGCGGACGCTCAATTTGATGTAATTGACTTTCCTTAGTGTTCTGAACCTCCTAGCTAACAAGTGCCATGTGTGGTTTTTACATTATTTATTCCGATTAATATCATGTGTGAGCCATGTATGTTTTCCCTTAGGAAAGGTTAGTTTTGCATAAAGACTGGAAGCAGGGAACAGCTAACATATTAAGGATATTTTACTTGTATATACAACGTGTTCGCTGTGGGCAGAGGTTTGTCCTTTCCACCATAGCATTACTCAACAAAATCCGCTCCAGTTATCCGTTATGTAAATACCAGAATGTAATTACAAATGTGCTTGTGTTAATTATTATTTTTGTGTTAATGTTGTGGTGGTGTGTGTATGAAGGACTAGGCCACTGGTAGATTTAAAAAAAAAACAATTTGGGAAGAGCCAAGTTATGTTGTCCCGTATTTGCTAGTCTTTATGCTAAGGCTAAGCTAACAGCTCTGGCTGTAGCTTCGTATTTAGCATACAGACATGAGAGTAGTATCAAACTGCTCATTTGACTTTTTTTTTTTTTAAAGGAAAGCGCGTTATGTGTATTTTCCCAAAAATGTCAAACTATCCTTTTGAATTACTTTCCAGTGAAAACCAATGTACGTATACCCCATTATAGACTCTATACACTTTAGTCTATGTTTATAATAATATGTTAAATAATATTATATGTTTTGAACCTTGCTTTTGTTTACTATTTTTCATTTATATCTTTTTTTATTATTTTTTCAATTTATTGTGTTTATTTAAATGTGGTCTATAATCTTATCTGCTGTTTCCCCATTGGTGGGATCAAGTAAAAAGTCTATGATTTTTCTTAATCCTTATCTTAACAGGTTAAACTTGTTTATCATTTAGAAACCATACTACTGCTAAATTGGATATCTTAAAGGTCCATGTTTAGTTGGGATCTTTATTGCAGAAACTGAAATATAATATTCATGAAGTGTAATCACTGGGAATAAAATCATTAGATTTTTTTGTTAACCTTAAGAATCTACAGACACTGCGGGTCACCTTCAGTGGTGGCCGCCATGTTTCTGCAGTAGCCCAGAAACCAAATGCTGGCACCAGATAGGGGTGTCGCTGTTTTTCTGCAGCTACTGCAGTTTTCCTTCACGCTTGGAAGGGGAGGGTGAAGCGAGGGAGTTGAAATCCAACAACTGAACCACTAGATGCCACTAAATCCTACAGCCTGGTCTTTTAAATGTCTATTCATCATCATCATCTTACTTACTTGCAGAATTATATATAAAAAGGAATGAATGTACAACAGAAATATTCAGCTTTTTCATGCCTCAAACATCAAAACACACACTCTCTGACGTCAGGGACGTTGTTGTGTTGAGACAACATCGATAGGACCTAGAATACCAAGAAGAATCAGATCACACGTTTTCCATTCCCTTATTGTCAAGTATTTTACAGGCCACTTAACAGAGGGGACTTTAATAGTATCATAACACTTATGGATTACTGGTTAAGTATTCCAGCAGCTCAGTTTTCCCCCTCAGTTTAAAGCCAACTTTAGAAGATGTAAAAAACTGACCTGTGAATCACCTGGCCCTTCTCCTTCTCCCTCTCCCCTTCCTACTCCCCACCCTTCCTCCCCAGGAGAATCTGCACAGAGAGCGAGGCTGCAAAATGTGAAACAAAAAAGCATGAAGGGATGAGAAATATGGGTGGAAGGGCAGCTGGTTAACACAAGGGGCTAAGTATGGCAGGTAACAGAGTGAGAAAGCAGAGAAGGAAAGTCCACTTTAGGGCAGGGAGGGAAAAGGTATAGAGTGGACAGGGTTGGTGTTGAGTGCTGTTGTGTTTGTTTAGTCCCTTTCAAAGGCAAGCTTAATTATTTTACCATGCTGTGCCTGCAGAGACTGCAGGATTCATGGGCTGCTCTCAGCCCCTATCTCCTCTATCCAACTGAGGGCTTAACCCTCGAAACACTTCAAACGTTTACGTCCGAGAGAATATCAGACTTAAAGGTTCAGATGATTATCCCTAACAATGATGATTATCTTGAAATAAAATTAAAATATAATTGATCTTAATCTGGTATGTTTTTTTTGTCTCTGGAATCCAATTTTGATTGATAAAATGTCTCAAGACATCATACTGAGCCAACTGATGACTGTGCACACATTTCCTGTCCAAACCAAAGCAAAGCATCTTCACAAAGATGAATCACTCTCTCAGGCTGGACTGGTGCTTGCTGCCTGCTGAACAGTTTTTCACTTTTCACCAGTGGGTGCAACAAATTTGAACTGGAAACAGGGCAGTAACAGTGTCACAGTATGTAAAAGTATGTCTACTCATATAGAAGCAATGTAAATGTCAAAAGAAAAGACATTTGCTTTCTTGTTGAGGGTTAGATGAACCGGTTAGTTTAGCATAAAGACTGGAAACAAAAGCCTGGTTGTGTCCAAAGGTACAAAAAATGGCTGCCTAACAGATTATATCTTGTTTTTGTTAATTACGTACATAAACTTGTATATAAGGTTGTAGTTTCATGTGAGGTAAAGCCACAGGGCGCAGTATTTCTGTAACTGTGCCCAGCCAAGAAACAAACAACATAAACCAACAAGAAAATATAAGTGAGCTTTAGAGGTGCTGGTAGGCAGATTTTGTTACCTTTAGACGAAGCCAGGCTGTTTTCCCCTGTTTGCAGTTTTTATGCTAAGCTAAGTCAACCAGTTGCCAGCTATAGCTTCATATTCTCTGTACAGACATGAATCAATCCTCTTACCTAGCTTTCAGAAACAGTTCCTTTAATGACCAAGGACCATAGTGCAGTGGAGGAAGTATTATTGAGTTAAAACAGACAGACCGACTCTCCTTCTGATGCTTAAATCTGTGATTGCTAGACTTTGTTTCTGTTAAAGTCAAGGCTATAGCCATGGAGTCAACATTGGAGGTGACCAAATCTGCCAGGGGGTCCTTATATATATATATATATATATATATATATATATTAAATTATTGCCTTGGACAAAGTGAAATTGGTTAGCCAACTGTCTTGCTAGCCAACCTAGTTACAGTGTCGCTCTCATTACTTTGTTGAATTGCAGGATGGATTTGGGCTCTATAAATGTGTCGGGATAGAGTCCAATAACCCGTTTAAAGTCCTGACACATAGTTGAGAAACCAGATTTTACATTATTTTAAGTTCTTTTTAATTTAAAAGATGTGGTAAAGGCTTACATTTACTAGATATTTGACACATTCATAACACATCTATGAATACACCATTTCACATCTGTAATACATACTTTTCAGTACATCTGGACCATAATAGTTTATTCATGACATTACTCGACTGCAGCTGTAACTTGGCTGAAGGTGTGCATGCAAGGAAAATGGCCATTTCACAGCTTTCGAGATAACAAAATGACAAAGAGAGGTTTCGGTTGGTTGTCTGGCGATGGGATGTTTTAGTGGAGAAAAGCTGGGAATTAAGCATTTCAGTGTTTTTAAGTTTAAATTACATAAGTACTTTTCACTCCATTTTTACAGCTGCAGTATCATGTACGGAAACCCAAGGATTTCGAACATTGAAACTTAGTGACTCCTTCATATAAATTGTATAACAGGAACAGTGATCTTGTTCACTCGATCCTGGCAAGCTCACAGCAGATCACTTTACATCAAATGGGAATGCCAGTCACTTTAGGAATTTATACGTGTTATTACTATGGTCTAGACAGTCTAGGACAGATGTCATGGAGATGTAAAACTGGATCTGCTCCTAAAAGGATTGAGCTACACAAGATGGTGAAGGTGTCTGTAATAAAAAAATTGTATCATAGAAAGAAAATCATATTCTTCTTAAAACATGTGAAATATAAAATCAAGTAATTGCATTTATTCCTAGCTTTATCAGATGTCTCAAATATTTAACTCAAATAAGAAACAATATTATACTGTTAAACAAGTAACTCCAGTAGTATCAAAGACATTAATTCAGGAAAACTCCTCAAGAAATTAAGTATTTTCTATCTGTATTTGGAATGGAAGTATGTTAAATTACTTCTCCCAAGTGGCAGATTTTTTTTCAACCTTCTTTTTAAGAAAAATAATATTTTAAGAGCACTAACTAGATTAAATGACTTGTAAGATTTCCTGCGGTGTGACAGCACCTAGGGTGATTTTTCTGGGAATACCATTTTCTGCTCCATAACTACCAATAATACAGACTAAAGCTCGTTGGGGTATAAAAAGAAATAAATACTCTGAGGACTCACAAAGTCACTCCTTCATCTGCTGAACAGTTCCAGATTTTACTTCTCGATGGCATCACAGCTTTTAGGCTTTGTGCTGTGGTTTTCTGGCTATTGAACTGACTCGTTCATTGTCACACAGACTCAGAATTAACAGAAAATATATATCCAACAAATAAAGTACCAGATAATAGGCAAAATAAATGACAAGAACACACATGGGCTTTACATTAGATACTGTTTGTTCTTAAAGCTTAATATTTCCTTACAGGTTAAAACAAAGTTGTGAGATGTCTTGGATTAGGAAGAAAACATTCTATCTAAATGCCACATTTATCCGATTACAGTATATGTTCTGGAAGCTTTAACAACCATTTTCTATATTTTGACACTAAATATCCAAACGTTCCACTGAGCAAACAGAACTCCACAGCTAATATGAGGAATTGGGCAAAATTAGATTTTCAGACAGTGTTATCTTTAATCCGAAGACCCATGTTCAAGCCTGCATGAATGACAACAAGTAGTTGCCCTGCTGAGCGCCTGCCAGCTCCAGGGACGTTTCTGACGTCTCTGTGGAGGGCAGCAAGTTAAAAGAACAATTTCTTGTTTTGCAATTGACATGCGATCACAAAAAACATCACTTATTATCTATCTATCTATCTATCTTAAATATTATATTATGTTTATGATCAGTCTTTTAATGTTGCACCTGGGATTGGGATAGCTGCCATCTTAATCCAGATCTCTCTGACAAAACCAGTCTCACTACTGCAGTAAAAGTCACTGTAAAACCCAACTGTTGCATCATGGAAACAGGACCCCTCCTCTCCTCTCCCCGTCTTCCTATTTCACCTCTCCATCTTTCCTTTCTTCCTCTTCTTGGTTTGTCTCTGTTCTGCCTTTTCCATCTATCTGATCTCAGTTTCTATAAGTCTTCCAACCCCCCCACCCCTAACTTGCTCTGCTCTCCATGCGGCCTGTGCCCGCTGCCTCCTTCCCGTACCCTCCTTTATCCCTCTTTCTCTCCTCCTGCCATTTATCTGTCTCTCACTCCCTGCTGTTACTCTCCCCTTCCCCCCTCTC
The DNA here is from genome assembly GCF_004916995.1 of Morone saxatilis. Lineage (NCBI taxonomy): Eukaryota > Metazoa > Chordata > Actinopteri > Moronidae > Morone > Morone saxatilis. Next base: position 7,799,395 of record NW_023339729.1, read on the forward strand.
TCACCCTCCTCTTCTTCCCTGTTCCCCTCTTTCCTCTGTAGTCTGCAACCTGTGGAACCAATTAGACCTTGTAAGCGGGGGCCTTTTGCCACTGTCGTGTGGTCGGTTTAACCTGCCGCTCCAAAAGGACCTCGACTCATAAGCACGACCACCACCACCTAGCCTTCCTTGGTGGGTGGGTTTGGGACGGTGGGGTGGGGGAGTACATGACTGCAGGAGCTCAGGGACCACCAAGCCTCTTTTGAACCCGTCCTCAGTAAAATTCCAAATGCGAGTCTGACTTTCTTTAAAAGAGAAAGGATGAGAGGCAATGGAAGCTAAGATTTTTGTGTATTTAAAAAGAAATTCTGTAAAATAAGCAGAAAAATCATCATAAAAGTCATCCATTCCTTGTTCTCCGTCTTTATCTTTTGCGTGTTATTATGTCGCAGGCCTGTTAAGATATGGTTCATCCTCTTTAGGGGTAAACAAACTCCTCTTTTAGCACCAGACCGTTTCCTTTCACCTTCTTTTCACCCGCACCCCAACAGCCAGGAATGCTTTTAACAATTCACAGTCGGACGCAGAGCAACATGGGACGCTGGGAGATTGTCGCATTCCAAAGGGGAGCATTTTTTAGTCGCTCTTCACGTGTCAATCAGCGACACTATCTTCTTGTCGCCCCTTTAAACCCCCCCACCGCCCCCGTAAGACACACAAACACACATACACCAACTCTGTGAGCCTGCAGCCCGCCTTGCTGCGTCTCAGTTTGAGGACACAGTCGTCGATGTGTTAAGCACCTAAGAATGCGGGCCTTATGGCGGGTGTAGGACACACAAACACAGTTTTCTCAGACTTCACACAAAGGACTCTTCCACCTCCAACATCTGTGATGTGGGTCACTGAGGAGCACCTCTCCTCTGGTGAAATGCCGAGAGTAGCAGGTCTCTTTTAACAAGGAGACCCTGAAAAAAACAAAACAAAAAAATCCTGAAAGTATAGGTTTCCAACGTCATAACTCATCTTTAGTTTTTTCCACATATGATGATTTTTTTGCAGGTTTAGGTAACTTTCTGGGCACGTTTGTCTACAAAAAACGTACAAAATACTGCAAAATAAATCAAAACATGCAATCCTATATTTTTGTAGCCTGATCTAAAATGATAAGCAGGAAATTGGGTCAAGAAGGGCACACACACACACACGCACACACACACACTCACATCATACAGGCCAGCTTTCAACAGCTCACTTCCTAACACACACACACACACTCTCCGCCTTACAGTTGGGATAACAGTCCTGGTGAAATTCCTTGGCACATTATCAGTGCGTTGAAAGCACCTGACTGGTATGTGACAGTGGCAGTTAGTGACAGTTCTCCTTTAAAGTGGGGGGCAGGGGGTGGTCGGGGGGTAAAGGGTTGATCCATTTGATATGAGCCCTGCTGGATACTTGACAGGAGCTGTCAGTGAGCCGAGGGGAGGGTGGTGCTTATCGATCAAACACCCCTCCTATCTGCCACGCTGACCTTCATGTCCCGAGGAGGGCTGTTTGGGTGGGGAGACTGTAATGGGAGACATGGGCTGGGTTGGGGGTTGGGGTTGTGGAATCATGGGGGGGCTATCTTGTGATTGTAAAAGTAAATTTATTACAATATCAGAGTTTATGTTCCTGCATGGAAACCCAATACATAACTAAACCAAATGTAATAAAACATGATGCCTACTAATGCAACTAATTATTATTTTCATTGTCAATTAATCTTAATCTTAATTTTTTGTTAATTATTAATTTATTTAGCATCTATAATATAAAAAAAGCTAAACAAAAAACAAACATTAAAATTTCCCAAAGCACAAGCTGACATCTTGTTGGGTCTGAACAGGAAAAACGTGTTGAGTTTACAACAAATCTCACATTTGAAAAGCTAAAACCAGGAAAAATCTTGTATTTTCCCTACAAATCGAGCACTGATTCTTAGGCACAAACCTACACTTTGACTAATTACTTTATATCAAGTTAATGGAGAGAACATAACTTACAGTGAATGAAACACATTGCTTTTTGTCACACTGGCTAATTTAAACTAATGAAGTGTATCATATGTGAGCTAATGTTTTAATGTTTTACTTATTAAGTTGTTAAGTTCCTACTCCTGCAGTGGAGTCAAAACTATAATATCTTCCTTTTGAAATCTAGTAGTCTAGTTAAAGTATATAAAAGTATTTCAGAATATAAAAAAGCAAGTACTTTTATTAAAAGTAATACTCACTATTAAATAACAAAATATCTGAATATTTTTAAAATGTACAGTATTTCAGTAAATTACAGTCCACCTGTACACCTCGTTTACTACCAAATTGGATTTGAACCAATCACAAGCCTGCTTTTCTTACCTCCAAGCTAATGCGGTCCCTGTTCACACATGGCACATACAACTCCCTTCACAATTACTATAGTTACTGAAGATTTTCAGAATGATTCACCAATTTAAAAAACTCTTTATAAAAGTCACTATTCAAATCACACCACACATATGAGCAGTGACAATGTGATCCTGAAAACCTCCTTTTTAAGTAATTCTTTCTTCAAAATCTGGCACAGTGCCACAGTTTATTTTTGCTGGAGAGGTGGACGCCATGCATCAGTCCAGCAGCATGCAAAGGCTAAGGAGAAAAAAAGTGTGAGTGAGGGACAACCAGTCATCTTGTGGTGAACCATAACCAGTGTTTAGCCTGGACAATCTTTGGCCACTGGTCATTACAGCACCATGCTGGGGCCGCTGTCCTGTTGTCAAAACACTGTGCTTGGCAGTGACTGTGTACGGCAGAATTTGACAGAATATATGAGTGAGTTTAAAATTGTGGATTTGATATAGAAGTTTTGAACTGATCATGTTTTTGCATCAATGACTTGCAGGTCTTGTTTTCACTCTCTTTTTGGTCATGTGTTGTGAGGACGATTGCTGTTTTAAGAAAGTCAAAGTGTGTCAGGGTGAAGGAAGGAGCTAACTCGACATATAGGGTCGGATGTGTGGTAAATGGGCTCCCCCTACTGTTTTCTAAGTTCCTCACAACTCTGTGACGCCTCTGCACTAAATGTCTTTACATTAATGCAGTAGGACGGCTCAGCCACTCTGCAAAGCGTAACTTGCAGTCAACATTAAAGCACAAGTGGATCTGATCTGAATTAGATACATTTTGTTCTATCATATCTGTGTATCTCCGATTGTACTTATTGTACTTCATAAGCCACTTAGACACACATCCTGCCTCTTCCTTCCTTCTTCCCTCCCTCTCTCCTTCCTGATCTATAAATACTCTCTCATCAGCAGAGCTTGGCTGCGAGAGGCGTCGACCCCGGCCTCTCTCCGTCCAGCAGAGCAGTGATTTATGGGGGCTCAAGCTGGCGCTAACCTTGCACTTGGGCCCTGGCAGTATAAATGATGGCAGGTCAGTGGCAGCGTGGATGGAGGGGAGAGACTCTCTTTCTGCACCTCTCTCTCTTCTCTCTGTCCTGTTATCATCAGTGTGATGGAGACATCATCATCATCTCCTGGGAGTATAAATAGTGCTGGATCAGGTGACAGTGCCGGCCCTGGCCTTTGATGGGAGCTTTAATTTCATGCCTAATTTCTCTCGGCACAGAAAGGATCGATGCTGCCCTGCTCGTGCTCCCCATCCCTCTGCTTCCCCTCTGCTGCAGAGACAGAGAGAGCAAAGAAGGACAAATGTTCACAGCTGAGTGATGTGCATGCGCCAAGACATTTAGCTTACCTGTAAACACACATATGTACGGACATCCTTCACGGGGGTGTTGACAAATAAATGCCAGGTCAGGACACACATGCAGAGGTCCATTTCTGTACGTGCAGATGACTTGAACGATCAATACAGCTGGAACAGATAGCTTTGGAAATAAGAGCAACAAGCAAAATATAACTACACAGCTACCCACCTGTGTATTGTGTGTGTTACACATTGCCATGGTGATAAATAAAAGCCCTCTGTTCCCTGCTCGCAGCCCCAGGGAGGCATTGAACTCTAGCCCCTCCATAATGACTTTGTCTACCTATCGATCCGGCTATGATCCATGTACTGTAATTCTTATATCATCAGCCCGGCCCCAGCAATAACTCCAAGTCATATTTCGGGGCCTCCCGTCCACTTGACAACTTAATGATGCAGGGGTCCTTGCCGAGTTTGGACTTTTACACCCCCCCCCCCATCCTTTCCCTCCCTTTCCTCCTGCGGGGCTGTGATTTCTCCTTGTTCTTTCAAACTAATATCAGCAAAGGCACATAGAGGCTGTTCTCTCTAAGGACTTCCCTCTCTGAAACCACATATCTTCTCCTCTTCACCTCTGTGTGCTTGCAGTATAGCACAGGGTTAGTGTCCGGGGCTGCCGTGCATCTGTCTCCAATTTGGAGCACAGCCCCTGCAGGCTCCCGAGGAGACTCAGCCGTCCCTCTTTAGTCCCTGTTCTTTTTCTCCCGTTGAGCCGGGGCAATATTTCATTGTCATTTCAGCCCTCTCTTCCTAGCCTGGATGTAATAGCGGGAGATATATGGGCCTGCGCTTCTGCAGCCTTCTGAGCTTCCTCAGCCTTTTATAAAACACTGTCAGAGTGACAAAACAGCAGCCCTTGGGTATTCGGGCACAGATGCCCCCCTCATCCCGAGGCAATTTCTCAATATCCTGCGCTGATCCTTTTAGCAAAGAGATAACATCTGGGTCCTTGGACAGGATGAGTTGGAACAGTCATCCCGGACAGAGTCGTAGCTCATCCCTATAGCTCTGTCTGCCTATAAGCCATAGGCTGTCTGTCAGCTCTGTTTTTATAAGAGCTGATTTAGGGAGCAGTCCTTGAATCCCAATCCAATAGAGAGCCACAGGAGCATGCAGGACTACTTTTTTTAAATGTCAACCCAGTGCTGACTGCTGATCAAGGAGCTTCAACGTGTCGACCCAAGAATTTGCTCAGACATTTCATATTCTAAAGGTAAAGAGAGAGCTCTGTGTGTGTGTGTG
>NW_023339729.1:7804434-7808823 GCF_004916995.1 Morone saxatilis
GAGGAGGGGGATGAAGTGTTAATATTTCAGAGAATTTAGAGCTGAGCAGAAAAAGCAGAACTTATTGAGGAGGAAGGATGAGGGAGCGGAGGAGGAGGAGGAGGGGTTCTGGATGTTGGTTTCAGCATCAACAAAACCAAAAACAGGGACATTTTTTCTGGAGATTTGCTTCTTTTTGTATTTAATAAATTTAAATGTAATATTTCTGTAATTCACCCATAAAATTGGATTTCTGAAGCTGATATGGAGATTGTTTCAGTGTGATTTTTAAAAAAGGGTTCCTAAAAATAACTCTTAGTTCATTAAATGGTTTGTTTTGGGTAACCAAAAACATGAAATAAAACTTCTTTCAATAAAATTGATTTCTTCAATTTTTCTCATGTGCAAGAAAATTTTTAAATGGTTTTCGTTTCTGTACTTTGTTTAAATATAATCCCTTTTGTTATAAAACTGAAAAAGAGAATTAAAAGATCTTCCACTTGTGCGTGTATATCACACAGGACCACGCGGGGTCACTTGAGGTCCCGTTTAAAACCTAATAAATTGTATATTAGCCTTAAGCTTCCTGCTTCCAGTAGGGGGGGCACTAGAAGTAAACCACGAAATATCCAAGCGGTTCAGGCGGGACTCCAACCAGGTGCAGTCAAAAACCTTTAATCCATGACCATAGATTGAATGGACCAAGGTCAAGACTGACAAGGACCGGCTGCCTGACGAGCCGACGCAAACGGCGCCTCCTCCAGTTAGGAGCTTTCAGGATGTTTTATTTGAGCTGGTTAGATCTCCACCACAGTCATTAAAGGTCAACAGATGTGTGTCTTCATTGTGTGTTTGTAATCAATAATCAATAAAAATCAACCACACCAGCAGCGGTGACTTAAAAGGGAGAACTCTGGTTGTTTCTGACACAATGCTCTCTCGTGGTCTCTTGGAGAATCCCTGGAAACCAACCATTTACCTTCTTCCATATTTCAGGTATCAGTTGAACCACATTAAAGCTTCAGAGCAGCTTCAGAGCAGCCTTCCTCACGGTCAATCTGCTTTCACAACGTTAGCATCAATCAGTGTACGCACAGTGGTGCGTGAAGCTATCTCTAACAATTGCTAACAAGCTGCCTTTTTCCTTTTGGGATTTGAACTCAAAAAGTGTCTTCCATTAAAAATTTATAATATTATAAGTTGTGCTTTGTACAGTAATCAACGAGGAAAACTTCTAAAAGATCATTAACACCTGAAAGATACCTGAAAAATGAACTTCCTGTCCAACAATCAATAATTATATTTAAAATTGTGTGTTTTATGTTTGTAAGGAAACTTCATGAATCACACATCAGAGAGGATTATTATCTGAAACAAACAACAACAAACACACGGTAAACAAGGTGAAGATGAAGTTGTCAACAGCATCAACACACAACACACCACATCACACACACAACACACACACCTTCTTTCTGTCTCTCTTTCACACACACAACACACACAACACACTCTCGGTCTCTCACACACACACACACCACTACACATACACAACCACAACTCTTCCTGGTCTCACACACCACACACAACACACACACGACACACACTGTGCTATCAGTATGAAATTGAACTGGGCTGTAAGTGTCTCACACATCACAAATAAGACGAGGTCACGACCTTAGAGTCTTCACATCATAGCTTCGTCCACCGGACTCCTCCGACACCACTTCACACCTGAAGTCTGTGTGTGTGTGGTGTGTTGTGTGTGTGTCTTGTGAGATTTTAATAGCAGTGAGCGGCTTGGCAGGGTAATTACAGTCAGATTGTGTCTGCAGCAGGAGAATTAGAATGTGACTGAGACATGGTCTGTGTGTCTGTGTTGGGTCTGACCTTGACCCCTTCCATTAAGCTGCTGTGCTGATATAAAAAGAGCAGCTGTCAGGTGCCATTGGTGGTGTTAGTCACTATTCTCAAATTAAAGTAAAAATGTTTGTTGACTGAAATAAACATTAAATCTATTAATCAATAAGAGCTTCTTTCTAGTATGGAGTTGATTCAATCAATAATCAATAATCAGAAGCTTGTCATTACATTGACTGTTACCATCCATACTTGTTTAATTCAATTCATTTTATTTGTAATAGCACCAATTTCATAACAGAAGTTATTGAACCACTTTTCAAAATAGAGCGGCAGGTCTAGACCGACTCCTTTACACAATTTACAGGAGACCCAAACGTACCACCATGAGCAAAACCTTGGGAGACGGGGGGCAAGGAAAACTACACTAATAGTAGTGGACTGATGAGATGAACAGAGAAGATGATGACGACGAACAACAACAATGGGGGGACAAGAGCAGTGACAATAGTAATTAATTAGTTAAATAATAAGACAAATTAAATATCTGTGATATTAGAATTGGCAGTCAAGCAAGGACCATGGCAGGGGGAGCTCCACCAGGATTCCATGGAACTGGCAAACAAGAAGCACAAAGAACTCCAGAAGAACGTGATTCAGTTTAACATGCATTAATTGGGACATGAATGAGTGCAAGGAAAGAGAGAGAGAGGGAAAGAGAAGGAGGCTTCGTGCACCATGGGAATCCCCTGGATAGCTAGTTCCTTAGGCAGCCATAACTAAAAGGATGGTTCATGACTCACCTGATCCCAGCCCTAACTATAAGCTTATATCAAAAGAGGAAACGTCTTAAGCTTACTCTTAAATGTGAGAGGGGTTTCCTGCCTCCCGGACCACAACTGGAAAGCTGGTTCCAGGAAAAGGAGCCTGGTAACTGAGGCTCTGCTTCTGTTCTGCCCTTTTAGGACGTAGGAACCACAAAGTAGCCCAGCATTCAGAAGAAACGTAGTGTTCTAAAGGAGGGGTAATAGTACTATGAGCTTTTTGAGATATGATAGGGGCCTAGTTGACCATGGTAAAATGGTAAATGGAACCTATGTACTGGTATTAGGTCCTTCTCAGTCTTCTTTGGACCACTCAAAAGCCGCTTTTACACTACGTTTGAACATTCCACCTTTCTACAACATTTACACCCGATGCTATGCATCGGGGCATAATCTGCTCAAGGATACTTTGACACGTGGGCAGGAGGAGCCCGATCAAACCAACACCGTTCCGTTTAGTGGGGGACGACCTGCTTCTGGCCTCTTGAGGCCACAGCCGCCCAGAACATGAAGGAGGCTTGGTTAGGTTGAGGAGGAGGATTTTTAAAATTCTATTCTAAAATCTAACAGGGGAAGCATGCAGAGAAAAGCTAGAACAGGAAAGAAGATGTGATCTCTTTTCTAGGTTCCTGTCAGTACTCGTGGCATGCAGTGGCTTTGGGAATTAATTTGGAGCGTCTAATGGACTTATTTGGCACCTGATGAATAAAGGAGTTGCCGTAAATCCAGCCTTGAGTAACAAATGCATGGATTAGTTTTTCTGCATCTTGTCTTAGTGATAAGGATGTGCTCTAATTTTTGTAATATTACGTAAATTAGAAGAAGGCAAGGTCCTACAGTTGCTTTATTTGGGAGTTCTAAATTGACAAGTCCTGAATCAAAGATAACCTCCAAGATCCTGGACAGTGGTGCTAGAGCCAAGTAATGCCATCTAGAAGTAAACTATACTCTTTGACAGCGAGTCTTAAGGTTTTTTGGGGCCCAAGGTACAAGGAAGGTTCGTCTGGAGTTTCATCAGGAAAATTGCAGTCATCCAGATTTATGGTCCTTGAACGATGTTTTTGTATAATTTTAGATAATTGGATAAATCATCGGCCTTGGACGTCACTGATTGATGGCTAAAGTGTGTTTGAGAGTGGATCAGACTATGGACCACGTGAGGAAGCTGCTCTGAGCTGCTCTGAGTCGGGTTGGTTTAATTGTCATGGTTCACAAGGTACGTTTTGATACCGTGATGGAGAAGAATGTCTGGTTTCATGAAGCGGAATAGGTTTTCTCCAGAGGACCACGAGAGGGGCAATTGTGTTCAGACAACGAGTTCCTCCTTTTAAGTCACCGGCTGGCATTGGTGTGTAATGGTTGAATTTTCGTTATTCGTTACTTGTTAACTTCAAATAGATATTGACTACCAATGAAAAGGAGCACCATATGGAGAAAAAAACGAAATTCTTGTACTTTGGCCCAAAAAACCTCAGAGACTCACTGTCTAAAGATATAGTTACTCTAGATGGCATTACTTTGGTACCGTTTTGGTACCTTTTTGTGTATGTGCAACCAAAACTGCGGGAGAAGTAGTCGACCGAAAAATGTACGGAAGAATAATAAGTTCAACTGGAAAATTCCTGAAGAAATTTTCAGTGTGCCTGACTCTGGCCTGTATATTGATAACATGTCATACTCTCTAGCACGCTAGCTAGCTAGCGCTAGCATATTATTACCTTGTCAT
>NW_023339729.1:7808873-7825736 GCF_004916995.1 Morone saxatilis
TTCTCTTTAGCTAGCTAGCTAGCGCTATCATATTAATGTCATGTAATTCTCTTTAGCCAGCTACCTAGCACTAGCATATTAATACCTTAAATACTCCTCTGTAGCTCTGTGTGTGTGTGTGTATGTGTGGGGGGGGGGCTGTTCATTACTGTCACTGTTTGAAAAGCTCTAATGGTGTTCCACCTGGCCACAGAGAGACATAACAACCTATACCTCTGAGACAGGGCCCTGATTGAGATGTGAGTAAAAGAGAAGAGGTGGTGGGGGGGGCAGCAGATGGGCTCTGCAGACAATTAAAGTTGCATGTTCTGTTGTGGTTAGTCCACTTTGTTCCTGTCACTCGCCTCATCCTCAGTGACATCTCTCCTCTTCATATGCCACTGCATCTACCTCACATTTCCTTCCTTCCTGCCCCGACATTTCTGCCCCATTCTCTCTCCTCACTCTCCCCCTCCTCCCGCCATCCTCAGCTCTCCTCCTTCCTTTCACACTCTCCTCCACAAGACACAAACCTCCTCTCCCCTCTCTCCCGCGCTCCACATCTCTCCCTCCCCCACCCCCCAGCCTTAATTGGGAGTCAGGGAGAGCAGTGGAAATCGCATTAACGCGGGCCCTGCCTGGGTGTGCCATCCATCTTCTTTTTTATTACGCCGCGCCGGGGCTGCCTGGGCTCTGCCGTTCGATTTGTCACCGGCCTCGTTCGCTGATAACAGGCATTTGTCATCGCCTTGCCTCCCTGTTAATGTTATCATCTCCTCCCTGACAGCCGCCCTCCGCCGGGGAGCGCCGGCGACAAAGCACATCCGTCAAGCGAATATTTCCACGGCTAAGGGGACCGCACACTGCAATAAGCCACATTAAAGCACTTATGAAGGGTGCAGGCCGAGTATGTGTGTGTGTATCCGTGTGTACGCACCGGTGCCACGACGCGCGTCGGAGTGTGCGCTGCGTGCGCATACACACCCGCGAACACACGCGCGCAGGAGCGTGTAGTGCGCTTGTCAGTGCCGTAAAAGAGACGAGGTGGGGGCCGACAGGGAGAGGAAGAGGTAATTTGTTGCAATTAATTACGCAGTGAGTGTGGCTTTGTTGTGTGGGAGAGCATTTTATCTGTTGGAATGCGTCCTTCGCCAGGCTGTGATGCTATTTGTTTGATTTATAGCTTCTGCCTGCCCGAGGCGGAGTGAGCCTGCCTGTGCGAGTGTCTGTGAGTGTGTTTTTACATGTGCACAATGCTGTGGCATTATCCACAGAAATATACTGTAGTCTCGGTGACAGGGAGCCCTTTGTTTGTGGGTGACGTTACATATGAACAACCACACTGCCCCTGTTTGTCCTCTCTCAGGACTCAAGCTCCTGTTTTCCATTTGTCATTCAGCAGCAAATCAACAACTCCAAAGGTTGACTCTCAATCACCAGGCTCACCTTTTCCTCCTTTCTGTGACTTAAAGCCATGTCTGAACGTGCTGTGACACTCAGATCTATCCGTACCCAAACCCCAAAACAATCCAGATGTGATATGCTGATGTTTCTCACACTGCCCTGGTCGATCCTCTTTCTTCTCTCTCTCCTCTGTGATGTCAGGGCAAGCAGGGATGTGACAACATTTATCCATTCTGCCTCAGTTGGGGGTTTGCAGGGACCTTGTGCAGGGGCTGACAGATGGATCAGCCAGCCTAAAGGCAGTGGGAAGAGATGAGAGAGAGAGGAGTGCCACTTCCCATTCTTCAATATACTGTATGACTCCCACATTTGCCATACAATGTCACATGATATGGCAAATTTGCCACCCTGGCTTACATAGGACTGCAGGCAGGATGATGGCAGTTTCGCACACTGAGAGAACGCAGCTACTTCTGTGATTCTTCACACCATGGAATTACAAAAAATATGCCATAACGTCCCTTACTTTAACTCCAAATGTCTCATTTACATGTTGAGGACAGAATGAAACTAATTTGTTGTTGGAACCAGAGATAGAAAATAAGATTTGTTAAATACACAACATCATAGACTCATATAGGCATACTAAAGAGATGTAAGCATGTTGGTTGGTTGTTGCTTGTTTCAGACATTGACCTCCAAAAGGAGCTGCAAAACATTTTGAGTAAAATCCATGTATTAAACCTGCAATAACTGATTTTGTAGGCCACTTGGGGCCAGCAGAAACAAGCTGTACACACAACACTGATATATCATCACCTTATAAGCTAAGTGTAAACATGACAAATCATTGTAATGATGTATTGACATTTGTAAGTGCAGCCTTTGTGACTTCTACAGTAGCCTAAAATGGACAAACTAACACTGGCTGTAGATTCGCATTTTTGCATGTTTTGCAGCCACCGTAGTTTCTCCTACACCCTGAGGAAGCTGAGCTGTATTCAGGTGGTCGCAATCTGCAACTTCACCACTATATGCCACTAAAGCCTACACACGTGTTCTTTACTTAATTTACATTTATAACTGGATTATTAAAAAATAATTCCACCACAAGGTCCTTTGAGCAGCTCTTCAGTAGCTTATGCTCATATATGATCTTCATCATCATTTTTCTGAGCACTTTAAAGACTTCTTGTATATGTTGGACAATCTAAATTTAAGCTGCTCCCCTCAGGGTGGTGCTACAGAGTACCTCTGGCAAACAAAAAGATCTAAAAGGGCTCTTTTATACCTAGTGCAATAAACTTCATGAACAAGCTGCAGTTATCTGCACCCTTCTGCGCAGAAGGCATGTTGTACACTGTGTGCTGTATTAACTGTTGTGAGATGATAATGAGACGTGCCGCATTGATCTATGTTTTTATCTGATAGGGTGAGAACAAAGGTGATTTTCCAGCCTTGGCTGAAAAATTTAATTTATAATTTGTTCTATTCTAAGTTCCAGATACGCCATTTAATAGCTTTCTCATCTACGTTTCCAAGGTCAGTAAATGTACTTTGAACCTCATTAGCAAACCATTTATTTACCACTAATAAGGCCATGTTAGTTTACCCTTTGTTTCATGATGGGTATTTGTGCTGTAATTGCAAGAGTTATTTTATTATGTTTGTGGCTGTTTTGGTGTGAGGCAATAATGCCAGAGTTTTCTCTTTATTGTCGTTTTCTATGTATAGAGGCAACCTCTAGTTATTGGAGTCACTGCAGCTAAATGAATGTAAAGTAAACACTGGCCCCGAAAGAAGCTACAGTATTGATTGTGGTATTACAGAAGAGCTGCTCCATATTTGATGGTTCAGTGGGGTAAACTTGGAATATCGCTTCCTGTATACGAATGACTCTTTTGCTCATATTGTTGAATGTTTGGTTGTGATTACAGCATTTAATCAGTAAAACAGTTTAGAGCTCAATACAGCAGAATAACAAAGAAGAGACAGATTTTCATGTTCAAACATCTTTATATTTCTGAACAGTCTCATTGTCACTGACTCCACCATATATTAAACCAAAAGGTATTGTAAAACATACAGCAGATAAAAAACTCTTACAGCTACTTCGATGTGATATATTGATAAATTGTAAATTTTTAAACAAGCTTTACATACATGTGCATATATTTGGACAAGGCGTATGAAATGACTACTACAGTAGCCACAATATCCAACTCTCTTTAGTAAAAAGAGACACAAAACTGAACAAGAGATACAACAAACACAAGCTCAAGTTCTTGGTCAACACATTCACCTTGAGCTGAACACCGTAAACATACAGTAACAGTAAATATTGTATTATGAGCGGCTTTCATTCCTTCCTTCAGTGCACTAAAAGTGCTGCCTCAGAGGTGTTATTGCTTTGTGACTCAATAAACATATTCTCTCTCTATTGAGCAAGGGACAGCACTCAACACTAAATATGAACAATAAAGTAATCATGGGATGTGTTCAAAGAAAGTGAAGCTAATGCAAAGATTAAAACTTGAGCACTGTGAGAAACCAACTCAGCTCCTGTAAAAATGCTCTAAGATGCGGAAAAACGGATTAAAATGTCACTGATGGTTGATTTGAAACACATGACCGCGTGACCTCTGCCTCACATAATGTACAGGAGCTACACTTTGACTGCGGATTAACTGTGGAAACAGAAATTATTCTCTGTCTGTCGACCCAGACAGGCCAGTTTTTCTTTTTGTGTACGATTGTGCATGCGCATTGGTCTTTGTAGTTTTCACATAAAGCGGCAGATCTCATCAGATTTCACCTTTGCTACCGTTATTTCAGTCATTACAAACCAAGAAGGCACACTGAGAGAAGAATCCATCGTTTACAAGTCGGTCCACCTCCTCACTCCTTATTTTTAGTCAGGTTGGCCAAGAGTTCCATAACCGTTCATCACAGCCAGTTTGACATGACCATTGGGCGTCAACTCTTCTTTGAGGATGTTGTTCTTGGAAGCGAACATCTGGCTGATCTCCATAAAGGTTTTGTTCTTGGTCTCGGGAATAACGAAGATGGTGTAGATGGCCACCCCCAAGCAGATCGCACAGAAGATCAGGTAACAGTAAGGACCTGTCGCTATCTGTGGTGGGAGGACACATAGTTAGACTGAATAAAAGAATACACATACAGTACATGATCAAAGGAAACAAATACTCTTCTGACTTTCTTTACAAAGGGGAAACTATCCAAGGAAAGCAAAAGGAGACAGATTTGAAGCCACACTGTCATAGTACAAGTACATAAATACTGCTTAGTGCAAGGAATTAACATGAATCTGATCCCCAACATAGCCAGAGAAAAACTAAAAGCAGGGTACTGTAGGTTTTCTACGAACTACTTAAGATTATAGTAAAGGATTAGCTAGCTTTAAAAACGAGTGACTTGGAATAGTTAGATCAGCAATAATTGTGTTTTTCTTCTTTTTTGGCTACTCGGGGTCAGCAGAAAGGAATGCAGAAAACACTGATTTAATCTCCTTATGAAGTTTTTACATGGAACGACATTAGCACTCCATTTTCTATTTTCACCAGCTTGCTGCTAACTGTGTCAGTCAGTCTGTCTGTTTCGAGCTACACCTTTCATAACCAGGGGTATTTGAGCCATTGTTAAAGTGAAAACATTGATTAGTGCAGCTTTAAAGATGAGATGGAAAACTAAACTTTTTAAGATTATTTTTTGCTATCAACAGAACGTTTAGCCTAGCTTAGCACAAAGACTGGAGGCCAGGGGCAACTGCTAGCTTAACTCCAAGTAAAAAATACAACTTTGCACAGCTCTGAAGCTGTTCTGTTTACACATTTTCTGAAAATAGAATTTAATAATTTAATAATGGTGTGACAGACCTTGGGGCCAGAAATCATTAAAGTTTACATCTTCACTTTTGACGAGACAGACCATTGTCCTCTTTGTGTCTTTTCAACTAGAACAACACTGAGGACAATGAAAGACAGCAAGGTCGCCGTTTTAATTGGTCATTTTATTGGTATTTGGGGAGTCGCCTCTGTTCAAAAAAACCAGACAGCCCATATTGTCAAGTGTCTGACACTGAAAGTGGAGCCACAACAGATCCTCAAAGCAATGTCAGGATGAACTTGACATTCTCAATGTTTACTCAGGTCCAGACCTGAAAATGCCTGGTCACCCCAAACTGAAATGAATTGTTCATTCATTGTTATCTGTTATTGTCATATTTTAGATTAGGTGATAGGCTTAGGTTCAATGAAAAAATGCATGTATTTGGAAAAAGATTTGGAAATAAAACAATTTACTGATTTTTAATTCCACCTTTAGATATTTCTATTCAATGCTTTACTAATGTGCCATGATCTATGTGATTGTTTGCAATTATATCAGCATATTCTTCTGCCACCCCTTAAAGTCTCCATACCAGAGCCATGCTAGATCTGCCCCAGTGTCAACTAGGCTAAAGATGCAAAATATACAATCTGTGGGTATATAAAATGAGAATCCACCCATGAAATCTGCTACACAATTCGTACTACATACACATTTCAGGATCAAGATTTCAAAACTGAACGCAAACAGTATCAGACATAGAATTTGAGTTTGCTCTGACCTCTAGGAAGGGAAAGACGAAGCCGATGGTAAAGTTGGACAACCAGTTGAGGCAGCCGGCCACAGTGTAGGCAGCCGGTCGGTGAGACTGCTTAAACAGCTCTGCAGTGATCAGGAAAGGCACACCAGCTACACAGAAGAGACAAACAATATATATTGTGTCTATTGTGACAACAGCAACCTTCTCAATCAGTCATGGTTCAGTCCACATACAGTTCATCTATTGGTTTGATCTAACTAGGTATCCTATCAAGCTGTCATAATACAAATCACATTTAACCACCCAGTGCAGCTGTATGAATCTATTGGGTGTTGTGAAATTAACATCAGCGTCTTCATTCATCAATTAGTTTATCAATATTCCCACTCAGGACTATTCTTTGGCAGCCATTCAAAACAAACAACATGATATAACAAATGATAAACATTCCTCAAGCCCCAGCGCTATTATATTACACTCCTCTTTTTTCTGAATGTACTTCATTATGTGTTCATTATTACTCAGTGATCATAGATTGACAAGAGGAGGATTTTTTGTCAGCTTGGCAAAAGTCCAACACCGAACCACAAGAAACAGAACAGCTTAGCCAGGACTTTAGCAATTCATTGGTTTGACATGCAGGATCTATGAGACGTTGTCTTAGCTTTAAACACATAATTCTTCATTGTTAGAAGTGAAAGCTATGAAGGAGAAATATGCATTAATATGCTCCAATGATGAGCTTTCCAAATGATGTCCTCATTATCTGTGCATGATAATTGCATAGAGGAAGGTTTAATATCGTCAAACCAATAACTATGCCATAATTTGTCAACATCTGTGGTATGTATTGTGGGAGGGGAGGGGGGGGGGTCATTGTGCATGCAAGGTTTTGTCTGAAGGAAACCGTATTCATCACGGCTAGCTTATGAACAATGAGCCATTAAAAGTCTAATTGCAGCAACAGAAATCCTCGTCTTCGTGCCGAGGTATAGATTTTGCTGGCTTGACGAATGACGCTATGTAAACCAGATTCGTTCTAATTCATCATCCTCGCAGGTCCACTCAACGTGGCTCCTAAAGTTGTAAACTATTGCCTCTTAATTCACTTCACTCAACTCATCCAGTGTACAAATGGTTGCGGGAATGGATGTAGTGTGGCAGTTATGATTTCCTAATTTACAAGACTAATGAAATACAATATCTCTTCACAGTCGGAGGAGGAGGAGGAGGAGGAGGAGGAGGGAGGGAGTGTTGCTGGGAGTGTTGCTGGCTTTTAGATTTGCCGCTTGCTGTTGTGCAATCTTCCAGCAGGGAGCAGTGTTATCTTACACACAGGGAAGCCCAAATCTAGTGGAGTATGCAAGGACTGGAAATGTTCATTTTAAGTTTATAAAGGGAGGCTTCATGTGAGATGCAGAGAGGGTAGAAGTGCTAAAGTGCTTACCTGGACCTATGCAGAAACCAGCAATAATCCCAACAACGCAGCCCACGCTGATGTAGCGCATGAAGGACAGCTGCGCCTGTGATTGATCAAACACAAGCCATGAGTCTGAAGTCATGAGTTGTAAAGATTAGCAAACAATTTGCATATTTTCTCATAATTATTCATTTGTATTTATTTCATTCTGATTCTATGTAAAATATTAGTAACATGATTTGTACCATGTGGGGCCTCCTGAAATTTCCTTCATAATCCTTTACTGTTTGTACAGTAAACAGGGGTTTTCCCAAGTTTAGTCAGTACCACTTTTGTTTACTGAAGAGACTTTTTTTTCTAATAATAATCTGATAAATGTTTGTAATTATACTCTTAAAGGATAGGATTACAAATGTTCAAGTCTGCTTAAAACAACAGTATGAACATTGGAACATGTCTTGCTGTAATCATTCCTCTTCTTCATACTGGCCATTAACAGATCCCTCGCGAATGCGATTTGAATGCAAAAACGTATAAAAAGTTGATGAGACGCTAATCTGAGGCTTCATATGTTTGAGTTAGTCAAATCAAGTGGATGTCTTCCAATATTACAGCTTGTTTAGTACAAAGGGAGAAAAGATTACAGCAAGCAAAATGTTTCATACAGGAACCCATACTTATATGACAAAAAAAGGGAAACTAACCATAAATTACACACAGATTTTAGTTTATGTAAATAAGTATGTCAATTCTACTGTCCTTAGCCTCATTTTAACAATGTACTGTATGCCGTACGCCACGACCTGCAAGTTAATGTAATATATTCCTAGACGAGCAGGGTGTCAGATGACACAGTACCTGGAAGAGGATAGACAATGTGATCCCCACACAGCAGAATGCCATGAAAAGGAAGCCGCCAATCATCAGAGGTCTTCTGCCCAGACGCTCAATAGTGAAACACTGCAAAATGCACAAAGAGGTGAGAACTGTTGTGATTGGTTTGCAATGTGAGACATTATCTAGAAGAACTGACTTTTTATCCTCTGTCTTATTTAGGTCTCATGCCTAATCTCATTTACTGGTGCACCACAGACAGTACATGGAGTATTCTTTGATGTTTATGTAACACACAGGGCAGCAGTGAATGAGTGAGTGCCACATACAGGATATTCAGACCTTTTTCACAGCAGACATTTTGACTTGTCATAGTAGAAAAAGCAAAGGTGAATCAAATGTTATGTAAATGATGTACTGTATGTATATTTTAGTAACACTGCACAGAGTAGGTTATATTGTATGGCCACTGTATTTTATCGTATTTTATTTTCTACATTGCCTTGTGCTGCTGCTTCAAATTGACTTTCCTCAACGGGAGGTCAATAAAGGTGCATCTTATCTCATCTGATCTTAAAAACTTGATGAAAAGTACTTGATCCTTCATGACTACATGACTTTTAAAATATTTTCAACTGGACTCTAAAATAATCCCAGTCATGATCTGTACTCTAAGTTTAAGATCTATGGGTAAATAGTTGAACATATTGAAACAGAGAAAGACATCAGCAAAAGGAGCATGGAAATAAAATATGTGAATTAATGAAACAAATTTGGTTATCATTAAGAACATACATTAAAAATGACTTCCCTGTCTATTATTAGAGTTGAAATTATCAGTTATATGTTTTTATAATGAAATGAAATAGAGAAAAGCAGCGAAACCCCACATTGGATTCACTAGTCCATCAGTTTCTTAATCATCATATAACATAGTGTCATACAGTCATGATATAATAATGTGGTCTTATTGTGTGAGATAATGTTTACTCACCCCCAGCATCCCAGAGATGACCTCAATGGCACCAGTTCCCACTGTTGTGTACTGAATATAAGGCTCTGGGATTCCTGCATTCTTAAATATGTCATTTGTGTAGAACCAGATCTGAAATTGACAGTGACAATAAGTTTATTAATATACTGAATATGTCGGACCACAGACAGACACACAGACGGATGCTCGGAAACTCAAAGTTTGTCTTTTTTTTTTCACAAGGAGCCAAAAAGTCACTCTGCTTATTTGGTGTTTCCGTGCAATTCATCATAGTGATCATTATCATCACACCGACCATCACTCATGCATTTGAGATACAGCGTTTCATCAGTATGGACTTCTGACAAGTGCTCCCCTTGAAATTAATTTGTGTATTCTCATTAATCACACTTGCTGATGCAACATCCATCATTGATGAGGTGTGGACAAGATTGTAATTGGTGCAGTTAAATGCTGTCTTGTTGATTTAGTAACCGTACATATGCTATTTCATCACCATTGCAGCACTGAAGTATGCATACACACGCCTCTATCGAAGCAGGAAACATACACAAACAATTTGAAAAAGTTAAAGAATGAGTTATATTGTTCTGAGCACATGAATGAAACATTATGTATTTATGGGCTATATATATATATATTCCTTACTGAATTGAAATCTACCCTAAAACCAGAAATCCTGTTATTTCTATCAGATCAGATTAGATTTAGCTTTTTTTCTTTCAAGATGATGGTCAACTGATAAAACACAAAGGACTCAAATAATTGCTGTGGGACTACTTACACTCATATATAGGCTATGAATAATTATATTATTTTATTAGTCAGTAGCCTGCTCCATCCTTCCATCCAGACTCACATTCTACATAAACTGGTTAAGCATATTTCCCCTCTGAGGCTTCTTTCAGCTCTTCCAGGCCAAATCCAAGCTGTTCCTAGACCAGCTGACGGATGTAGTCCCTCTGGTGCATCTGGGTGTACAACAAGGTCTTCTCCCAATTACACAGCCAGAGGGAGGCACCTTAAGGGCTCTCTGCACCTGTGTGAACCGACTAATCTGAATCCTCTGAACTCCAAGGATCATTTATCTCCCTGGCTTGTTTTGAGCTGTGCAGCGCTGTGTTAAAATCAGTTCACCTTATCACCTTATCATCATTACCTAGGTGATGGTCATGATAAAGCCTGGCCTATATATCAATCTTGCTTTGTGGTTCCACTTTTAAGTCTTCCAGAAACTACCTGGCACAATTAGTTTTACCTTAAAGTGTGATAATTGAGCTCCCCTACTTCCCACTAACATCTCATTTTACGCCTGAACTCGATGTCATGTCATGTTCCACCACAGATTTCTCTGGTTTGCACCACAGTCCATTGAACAATAAAAGGACAACATCATCTCCATAAGTGCAGAGATACCCCTCTAATGTCACTAACCTTGACAGTCTTGGTAAGATCAGGTGCAATGAGCTCAACTCCATGCCAAGAGTTCAACAAACTTTGAATGTTTTCAAATCAAAAGGCCTGCAGCATTTGTCTCAGCAGCCTACACTCACACAGTGCCCCCTCCTCCTTATACTAATAAAAAACATGTACAATCCTCAGTGACTAGAGGGAAATTCACAGTGTTTCAAGCAAATCTGACACTCAAACCCAAAAGCATTGCACCTTCTGCACTTTAATATTGTTTGGTTGTCTCCTCATTTCAGTAGCTAGATGCCCAACATACTCATACTCAGGGAACATAAGCCATGTTGTTTGGGTCGACACAACCTGAACGTGATATTAAAGTCTTTTGTTGTCTCCTTGCTAGGAGAATGACTCTGTTCAGTGGAAGGACTTCACCAGTATATGAATATTGGGTTAGATTTAGTTGGAAAAGATTTGTTATTTCACTCAAAAGCATAACATATTTGCTTATGTTATGTTATATTTAATTAAAATAATTTAAAAAATATTTTCTTTAAAAAAAGACAAAGACAAAAAAGAAGAATATAGTGATTGGGAGCTGCTGCTTTATGATCTAAATTCCCAGACAGCTATTATGGTAACTTAAAGATTGATGGATGGGCAAATGGTGCAGAAAACATTCTCAACAACTCCACAAAATCAGTGTTACACATACTACAACAGTACACACAGAGTTTGGACACATGAATTTATCTGGATGTTTGCAGTGTTCCCGTCTGAAACAGCTGGGACAGAGAGACTCAGTGGGGTGTGCCCCTGCTGGGAAATGGTATTAGCACGTGAGCCAGCATGCATAGAGTTTCCATCCACATGGAGAAATGGGAAGAAAGATGTGTTGGACTTTGTTTGTGGATGGTTGGACTGTCTTATGTGGGGTAACACTAAAACAGAGGACCAGGAGAAAATTAGGCGTGGTCCTGTTGCAGTCGCTGCATGTGGGGCCGTGATGTATAGACAGGAGGAGGTGCATATGGGTGGAGCACAGCTGGGAACAATAGCAATATGAGATCTCACTCTCATATAATAACTGCACAGTCTTAGCACATCCAAAATGTAAGCACACACACACACACATACACAGAAAGGACAACATCTCCACTAAAGCTCTTTGCACTTACTGCATCAATGCCAGACAGCTGCATGCCAACGTTGACCACAGCAATGGTGATGACCTGCCAGCGAACACAGCGGTCCATAAGCAGACCACGAACAGAGATGGTCTCGATGGAAGACAGAGAGCGCTGTTCCTCCTGCATCTCCTCAACTTCTGCCTGGATGTTTCCCTTAAGACGGTACCACTTCAGGGCTAAAGGACAGAAAATAGAAGCTTTTACCAGCCTGCTGAAAATCACAGTCCCACCATTCACCTTCAAATCAAGGGCATATGGGATTGGGATTTTGTGTCATTTTGTGATCTTTGGATGACTCTAACCTGCGATGGTGGCATCAACGTCTCCCTTATCTATCAACAGGTACCGTGGGCTCTCTGGAAACCATGGCAACAGCATCAGCTGGACCAGTGTAGGAAACACCACCAGGGACAGGAGCAGAGGCCAGTGCTCTTCCTGAATGGGAAAAAAGACACCTTAATAAAACCCTATTTAATGCAACAATCAACAGCTTTTAATCATCAGCTTATCATCTCTGATGAACAGTGCTGTTAAAGGGATGTGAATGTGAGATGGGATGAACCAAAAAGAAGAAATGAATTAGGAGATGGCAAGAAATAAAAAAAAAATAAAGAAAATCTCTTTAAGCTTAATTTTTCTGTGCAGCTGTTTCACACAATAGACACAAGTGTCTATTGTATCAGATAGAACTGGGCAGATGGAAAGAGCATCACCTCCTCCAGTTCTACCAGATACAGGGGGAAAAAACATGAATGAGAGGAGGAGGAGAGCTACAGGGCCAGCTGTTCATGTTATATAAATAATTGTTATCTAATGGCACCCAGCATTGTAGGTGTTCACACACTGTATCATGCTAGTTATTCATGCTTATACGTGATAAGTGAATGTGCCATAGTTTCAAGCTCCAGTCTGAGAAGAGAATCAAGCACCTGATGTGTATATCTACTGCAAGACTAGATAGATGGAGGATGGATGACGGGAGGAGCTGTGTAAGCTAACAACTATGCCTCAAATTCACTACCAGAATGTGATTCATATCATGTCAGAAATCTGAACCATGTCAACAATCACTTGACATTTGCACTGGTGCGGCATCAGTCCAGAGAGAGCATAAAGGACTTTTCCTTCCCAGCCGCTGACGTGACAGAGTAGACCTGTGTAGCGTTTGAATGGCACGATGTTAGTACCTTTCCCAGCAGTTCGTGGAGTCCCAGGACCTGAGCGATGAAGACTCCAAGACAAATGTGAATGCTGGGAACGAGGCCCAGAAAGCCTCGCAGGTTCTTCGGGGCGATTTCACCGAGGTACATTGGCACCACACTGAGAGAGATACCTTAGGAAAAAAAGAGTGATTCAATGCTCTATGTTTTGGTTCTAATTATGTAATATTTCTTAATGTCAGACATTAAGTGCCTGTCTCCAGCTTGATAAAGGTTGGTGGAAAGTGAGAACACAAGAGCGAAGATGCTAAGAAGTCCATGACTACTATCCCTGACAAAGTCTGATATGTTGTATTTTATAAAAATGTAAGATTATTCTCAACCTAATGAAACCATAAACCAAAGCAAATTTTCTTCAAGCATCAAAATTTTCCATAGTTAATTTCGGCAACATTTGTTTATAGTTCAGTTTCTTAGTGTGAGCAGCTTAATATTTAGCTAAATGAAAATACACTGGAAAAAATGGGAGAATGGATTCCAAAAAAGCCTAATGAACAAAATCATTAAAAGACATTAGAAGCACTTTCAAAATAAAGGATGACTAATTCCAGTGAAACATCTGCAAATCAGCACAAGCACATTAAACAGCTCTGGGTAGGCTATAGTATGAAGCTACTTATATGTCTCTCTAATGTGTTACTGTAGCTTTGCATCTACTCATCTGCAAATAAATGTAAATTTTTTCAAGCTAGAATGATGTAACACAATGTCATTAATTCAGGAAGCAGGCAACCCTACCTGAGTGAACTCCTGTGATAAAGCGTCCAACAATGACCATCGCAGGCATCCTGCACGCTCTGCTGGACCCCATAAGAGCTCCTCCTATAAACACCAGCACAGTGGCTCTCACCAGCGTCCCTTTCCTGTTTGGACACACAGTGATCCGTCTTTACTCAGAGAACAGGAACTGTCAGAAGCACAAGCTGATGCACTGAACATGTGTTATACACCCAAAAATCATCCACAGACATACTAACCTTCCATATTTGGTGACGAGTTTGCCCACGAGCAGGGCCCCGGTCATCCCACCGATAGCAAAGATCGACACAGTGAGGGAGTACAGGACGGTGAGGAGCTTCTCATCCGGACTCCAGTCGTAAGTTTCTATCATCGTCTCATTGTAGAAGTCTTTGATGTACTGGTGGAAGAACGAAAGAGTTTATTTAAGATTGTCCAGCAGGGGAAAAGACAGATACATTCATTACAATATACATACACCATGTAGAATTACAAAATATAATCCCCTTTTGCTGAATATCCATCCAAAAAATCACACTTTGCCCCAACAAAATACAAAAAATATAGCTCTGTGAGATCCTAGTAACTTAAGAACACAATAGATTTAATTCACAGAGCACAAAAATGGCCATGAATGACCGCAGAAATTTTTTTTTTTATGGAAGTTCATAAACTGCATGCTTGCTAAAATGACAGTGACAGAAGATGATTTCAAGCTGTCCTTGTAAGGCCATTACTTAAAAAATAATTAATCTCAAGACACACAATTCACTCACTCTCTGTGAAGTGAAACATCAGAAAATGGATTTCTCTACCTGAGACAAGGCACTAAAAAAATTGAAAAATACTAGTATATCATGGAAATCTGAAGCGATTTCCTTAATTTATATTTACTTTGTTTGGATAACTTGGGACCTCAGGTTATGAATGAGGTGAAGACCTTCCCCTCCTTAAAAATACCCTGGCTTTGCATGAATCAAGGTCATGGATAATAAGGACCTTTATCATTTCAATGGGAAAACATGGACATGACAAGGTCTCACGGACCTTGGCCTCTTTTTCTTTTCTTATTTTCTGTTTTACGCAATGTAATTTCATCTTACCCTCAATGACAAGGTCTGTGGTCTGTCTGTTTGGTTTCAGTACAAATAAAATTAAGAAAAAAAAAACAGGAAACAAATTATTTTGTTTGTTAAATAAGACACACAGAGTGAAAAATTGAAGGAATGCGCTCCTGGGGAGTGCAGTGACGACAAGAGGGGAGATAAGTTTGTCAATTTGTCATGGAACTCTGTGAACAGCGTGTGTCCAATTTGTCCCAAGAATGTGACCATCTCTACCACATGCAGGGAACTTCTGCATACAGTTCGGACATATAACTGACCAGTTTAAAATGATTCACTTGCAACAGCCTGGTGCTAGTTGAGCAAGAGTTAACTGATCACATACCTGAACACATACCTTCTGTTCATACAACATGCTGGGAGTTCTGGATGACAGATATTGGTAATAATGAGACAAGGATCTTTCTTCAACTTTGATGGCCTCATTGCCAAATATGTATTAATATGCTGGATATCTGTATTGGTATCAATATTAACCTTATTAAGTGAATCAACTATTTCTTATTCACTGTTGTTATTAAATTCAGTAATTTCACTTTTATTCGGCCGCATTGGGCCACCAACTGACGTCTGAGCACCACAGCAGTCCTTGGTTCAATATTGCCTATATTGTCACTTGAACTGCATTTTCACAGCAGGAGCCTCCATTATTTTATGTTCATTTATTGCAGTGACTTAATGTCACTGTATAAACTTGTTACTTCCACTTACACTTAATATCTAACACAGATACATTATCCAAATCAGTTCCACTGAGGTACAGATTTTAAAGTGCACTAAAATAATCCATTGCACACTGCTTCTTGTCCAAATAGAGCCCAGAGAGTCCAGAGACCTCACTGACACATTGCAAATACTACACAGTAAGTGCTCATAATCAACAAGGAGGGATATTCACATTTGATCATCTGACTTCTACTGAATGTTAGCCAGAAGCTCCTCTATTTATGCTTTCAGTTGAGATTTGAGTCAAATCGGCACTATCAAATTGTTGGAACAATAGCTGGAGTGATGAGCCATGGTCACATGACATAAAGACCAATTCGGAGCATATAAGCAAAGAGGCTATTAAGAAACTTGTGATGACCTGGCCTTGACTTTCTCCTTAGTCCTGCTCACTTGAACCTTAAAGTGAAAATTAAATTAGGCCAACACATTTAAATCAAGGCTTAGGAACAAGGATGGAAAGCTCTGTGATAATGTAATCTGATTACTAAGACAAACAAACCCATATCATTAAGTTAGTTCTTTAGGTATCCTATAAAAAAACATAAACTCATAAACTCAACACTGTCAACCGCACCTTCTGCCACACCTAAAATTCGATTCGGAGCACACATGCATAACGAATGTCAGATGACACACAGCAGCCACTGAATCCCTAAGCACACTGAAGTCACATGCGCTATGGTTAAAGGTTTCACCTCACCACATCAGTAGCAGGAATATGTGTGATACAACGCATCTGGAGCTAGGAGACGGTTACCTTGGCAAATGGAAGCAGGGGAAACAGCTAGCCTGGCTTTGTGACATTAGTTAGACCAATAAATAGTTACAACATTCATCGTTTAAAGCAAATGAAATCTAACATGTTACTTAGTTAACTTTAGAGGTGTCTGTAAGTAAGTAAGTGTGTTTTTGAACTTTGGACAGAGCTAGCTTTTTCCCCCTGATTCCAGTCTTTGTGTCTTTGTCTTTTCTAACCGTCTCCTGGCTCTAGCTCAGTACAGATGCAAGTGGATTCATCTTCCATCTAACTATTGGTAAAAAAGTGAATGAACCAATTTCCCCAAATGTCTAACCATACCTTTAAACCCACTATGTGTAAAATTAGAAAATTATTATAGTGGTATTTAGTATAAAAAAACAGTCCAACCTGGCGGCAGGGAGATAAATAGTGCAGCAGGTTTTTGCGTGACGTAAGCAGTGTTGGGCATCTTACTT
>NW_023339729.1:7825836-7838471 GCF_004916995.1 Morone saxatilis
TCCGTTACTGAAAAAATAACGCCGTTAGTAATGCCGTTATACTTAAACGGCGTTACTCCCCCAACACTGGACGTAAGGCAAATCCAGGTGTGATGTGGGATTTTGTGACAACCATACATTATTATTGCAACATACACAACTATACAATAAGTTATGAATGAATCTCTAATTTACTGTATTAGCACTTTCTAGTTCCATTATTTATAATTTATTGACCTTTCTGGTTTAAATGTTGCTGCTTTGATGCAATTTTAAGTTTCAAATTAAATCTTAAAGTGACGGTTGACGGAGTGACGGTTGTTTATTACATTTTATTTGTCAGTAAATATAAACAAAAGAGTGATAAGGCATGTTAAAGAGGCTATTTTGCACTGATATGAATACAGGTGTGCCTTGAGATTTTGGCTTACCCCACAAAAAACCACTGCCCTAATCACATAAAGATTCTACAAATAGTAGCTTTAAACAATTGATGCCAAGCAGTCTAATTTCCATTCTGCTCTACTAAAGGGAAAGAACGTGGGAAATCATATGCTGAGTTTGCCCCAGAGGTGCAGCTTTCCATGTAACTCCCTCCTAAGATCCCAAGAACTTCATACACTAGCATGAGATGTGGCATTGAAGCTCACATGCTTCAAAGTGGGCCAGTCCATGGCCAAACAGGACTAGTTCACAGCTTAGTCACTGTACCGTGGTAAATCGAACATCGCAGGAACAGAACACATGATGAATATGAATGACACAACATTGATGACATGGTGAGGCACACAGCGACTACTAGATTCGATACCCAAACTCACATGACTTCACATGACAATGAAATACAGTCTGACCTTTACTACGTCCACTGACATCGAATAATCATCCATTATCCACACTAGTGGGTAGTGAGCCTCGTTCATTGATTCTGGGAATATTTAGGGTCTCCCGGGAAAAATATGAAAACTACTTTAACACTTGACAACTATCATGATGAAGATGATGTGGTGATGACACAAACCTGTGCAGGAGAGTTGACGACTGCCAAATTGTAGCCGTAGAGCATGGAGCTGCCGAACGAGGCCAGAAAAGCCACTGCCAGCAGAGGCTTTGTGAGATGCTGAGGGAAAAACGGGGGAGAGAGAACAAGTCAGTCAAAAACTGCACAGTCAACTGTCAAGAGGCCTGAAGGAAACATTCAAAGCAATGCAAGAAACACCCCTGAGGTCCAATTTAATGCCAGATCACATAAATGAGTTATTAACACAATTTATGCATTAGTTTAAAGTACAGAGTATACCCATTTATTTCTCAGTCGACATTAGGTATACCCACTTCTAAATCCCCTCTGATTCAGAAAGTGTTCTGTTAACTAAATATTTTGTCCTAGGATAGTGAAGGAATTACACACTTTTTCTGAGTGGATGGAGTAAGGAATAAGGAATACTTCACTCGAAATGTACAATTATGTATTCACCTGTTTGTGGGGGCAGTATTGATTGCAAAATTGGCACCTCTGCTGTGGCTAATGTTCATTTCATAATGATCCTTTCTCCCTGAAGTCAAGCAGCAGAAATTAAGTGACAGTGTGCAAATACTACTGTTTTGGGTTAGGGTTAGTAAATAAATAAAGTGTTGTGTCAATGTTTAAAACACAGAGTGTTTATCTTTCACTGGATGGGCCACTTGAGGTACCACTACACCACTGGACCACCACACCATTCTGTAGTATTCAATAGCATTAATATAAGTGCATGTTGCATATGAGTCTGTGAACTTTGGACGTTGCAGCAGAGCTGAACAGGCACTGAGCGGCACATGACTGAGTCAGAAGTGAAACAAACTGGCATCTGCAAGCCAGATCTGACAAACCTGTTCACATCTTGCTCTACTAGAGTTGCTATGAATGAGCTGAACAAACACAGATTTAATTAAACTCCACTTCTCAGGCACTAGCTGAATATGTGCTGTAGTCTGACAAAGAACAACAACTAACTAGGGTAAAGGGGACATTTGATGTTACATTTAAATATCCAAACATCAGCTGGGTGCTTCGGTTGACCACCCAAGAACCACAAAGTCACATGACTTTGACCCCACTCTGTCTTCAAAGAGGCGGGGGGTAGTCTACTGTATTCCTCATAAGGAGTGGCCTAGAGCTGCCCTCTTGGCTGCCTTCCTAGATTCCAGCACAAAGAGCTTAGCTGACCTCCAAGGTAGAAGGTCAGAGGGATTATAATCAATGTTCATACCTTTAGGTGGAGCGTGGAGAAAACGGGTAGCTGCACAAATGACCACACAAGAACCCCATCCAACAACTGAATAAAATAAGAGTATACCAAAAAACACACAATATTCTCACATCAGTGTACCAAAAGGAATCCACTAATGTGAGCATGTAGGGTGTCAGTACAAAGAGCAGTGAGAGGAGGAACCCTCTGCTCCGAATGAACAATAACAGCATAGATCCCTTAAAGAAACTTAATTTAGCCTGTAATGGCCTGATGGAGAGAGTTAGACGACTACACGTGAAAGTAGCTCATAGCAGACAATGCTGCCCAGTCTGCATTCAATTTAGGCTGATTATAGATGTGCAGCTCTTCACATGTTGCATCACTTTGGTCAAAGCTGTGGGCAGCTATGTTTAAGACTTCTTCTATAGTCTGTGTCATTGTTTTTCTTTGTTGTTGGTTTGGTTTTCTTTATTGATTAAAATTAAAGGCTATGTGTACCTGATTCAAGTTATAGTGAAATCTATGGTCCTGAATTGATTTGGATACTAGCAGTAGGAGATTAGTACTACAAATACTGTATATTTATTGATCTATACTCTCTCTATACTGACAATAATGAAGGAAATAGTCACTGGATAGTTTAAATGGAAGGATCTCACAAGATGAACTACTTTGAAAACTAATTTGTTTAAATGAGAAAACAGCAACCCAACACAGAGAGCTGATCTCTCTGTCTTTCCTGACCACTGATAATCATGTTAAACTCTTTAAATGAACACTCACCGTGCTGTGCTTTGCATCGTTTTCCAGTAACAGTTCCTCCGCCATTTAAGTCATGAATAATTTCTCCCAGTGTGTGCTCTGTTCGTTTGAGATGAGATACAGCTCTTCTGCACAACTTTTCAAACTCTTCTCCCCACATCCCCATTTGTAGTTTTCAGCCACGCTCGTGTGACAGA
This sequence comes from Morone saxatilis, assembly GCF_004916995.1. Lineage (NCBI taxonomy): Eukaryota > Metazoa > Chordata > Actinopteri > Moronidae > Morone > Morone saxatilis. The sequence goes on from NW_023339729.1 coordinate 7,829,009, forward strand.
GAGGAGGCGGGTCGTGTTGATGGGCGGAATTAACAAGCTTGTCAAACTCCCAATCTCCAATCACCGGAGCGCATCCCAGAGCAGGACCATCCCAGCCGTGAATCGTTCTCCCCGCTCCATCAGTGATCACATGAGCCAAGTGGTTCATCCTGCGTCACAAAGTGCCCGCAGTTGTTATTAAATAGCCTATGACTAAGTGTATCCAGGGGCGTTTTCAGGATTAGTGAACATTAGTGTCAACACACTCCTCTTCCTCCTGATCCATAATAACACCTTTGCTTAATAATTTAGCAGATAACCACAACCGTCACTGTCAACTTGTTAATTATATAATTAATTTTAAAGTACAATATTGTTGCCAATGAGACCAAATCTGGACACAGTTGTTCATTTATTCAGTCATTTAACTGGTTTAATGCAAGCCTATTATATACAGGTTGTATAGAGCAGTGGTCCCTAAACTGGGGGTCACTTGATTATCTAAGGGTAAGATGATTACTGTGGTAGGAAAGAATAACTCTGCTACACAAAATTCTGTTTATGTTTGGGTCTTTCTCAAATTTTGTGTGTTTTATTGTAAAATAAGTTTTACCTTCTCAAAACTCTAAGTATTACTTAAATCACTGGTTCTCCAATTATGGTACGTGTACCACTGGTGGTACATGAGTTTCCTCTAGTGGAACATAGAGGAATCTCTGAAAAATATTGTTTTAAAGAAATAAATAAATTAAAAAAACATATAATACTATCAAAATACTAAAAACTTTAATACTTAAATATAATTTTTTCCCTTCCCTGTAATATTTAGTTTTAATATCAGCCTACTACATAGTCACGTTCATGTATGTAGTGGATGCATACATCCATGATTAGTTACGCGCTAAAATGTGATGGCAAGATAGTAATCAGAGGTCAGATGAATAATTAAAAAACACTGCAGTCGCGCAAACTGGTTCCGTTGGGTATTCAACAACATTCAATGATAACTAATCTTATTATTAGGAATAAACTTGCCTTCTGTGTGAACTGTCTGTAGTTGAATAGGGTCAAATGCTACTGTATTTTAAGGTCGGTCATAATGGTGGAACTTAGCGGGCCTAATATTTTCTGAGTTATCAGGTTTTGTCTTATGCTTACAATGAATGATGTGAATTAGTTCACAAAACTGAATGGACGCATCAATTCCTTACACATGACTGTCTTGCATGTGCTCCTGTTTGGTCACCTTTTAATATGCTTTGGTCACAGTATCTTCTGTTTCACATATGACTCTTGCACTGCAACTCTGTGGTGATTTCATGGTAAAAGGATAGAGTTTTAATTTTCTCTAAAGCAACCACATGACCTCTTGAGGGAAAAAGCTCATAAACATAGATAAACATAAATTTTTCATTTGCTTTGAAGTTACAGAGGTTTCAAAGTTACACTATTTATCATTAGCTGTTTGCGCCAGTGGAGCATTGATTCCGCCTCTCACAGCCCATACAATAGGCAGCTGCTCCCTCGTGTAAGGGTTTGATCATGTGTCTTTACCAAACACACACACACACACACACGTGTGTATATATGTATATATACTGTATATATATATATATCTATATAAATTAGTGGCGGTGTAAATCAGTGGCAGTTACTTCTTCATAGTACAACATTACATGATGTAGATCTGTCTTTGGTATCATTTCACCTGCCTCCCTGCTGCTATTTCCTGATGCAGTATATATTCCTACACAGTATCCTCTGATACACAACCAATGAACCTTCAGGCTTGTGCTCCTAACTTTAACTCAACGAGCCAAGTTGAGACTATCATGCAAGTCAAATGGCTTGTGTCATATGACTTCTATCACTGTGAAATGTCTGCGGCATCATGCCGCTTTTGTGTAAAAAATCAATTACGTTGCGAACAGGGACACAACTCACAGAGTTGACACCATAAAAGAAAAAAAGCATCGACAAACACATCAGCACAATGACATTAACTATTTTGAGGACAGGAAGACTGGAGACAGTGGAAAGACCTGCTGTTTCACAAGAGATGACTACATTATGAGTTTATTAGGTAAACTTGTACAATGACAAGAACATTTAACCAAATGTTTTGTAATACACAGGAATCAAAATTGAGAAAAACCTCTTAATTACACAAACTATGACATCAAAAATGACCACAGAGTTTAATCAACCTCTCAGTTACAGCGTGCAGGTACTCAATAACCTCAAAAACATAAAGTGTTTTTTTTTTGTCATATCATTTTGTTTATTTTTTTAATTATTTAATTTAAAGCCCCTGCAAGGAGTTTTTAACTCGTTGTGAAACAGTCTCAATGTAAAGCCTCTATATGAAGACTGATTATTTCTAAATAGATGTTATTTTTCCCTGCCACCAGGTCGGATTACAGATACATCTTCCCATGCAGAATTTGGCAGTGAGCTGTAGGTTGTCCAGCTCAAAGGAAGATTTAACATTATATTTCGTGGGTATGTCTGATACTGGGGCAGGATTAGCAAAGAGAAAAAAGTACAGTGATGAAGCGGTTATGTGTCATTTGTCAAACAAACACCGCTTTCTGTGATTATGAGCATGATAACAAATATGCACCACACAATCAAAAGTAGTTTGTATAAAGTTGAGAGGCCACTGAAGTGAAAAAAAATATTTATGACCAGGCTTCAGGGTCAGGAGTGGTTATTGACCAGATGTGCTGGACGGTAATTAAAGGTCCAGTGTGTAGGATTTAGTGGCATCTAGCAGTGTAGCAGAAGATTGCAAATCACTCGTTTCCCCCTCCCTTGCATTACAATGGCTGCCAAACGTGCGCAAAACACAAGTGTTTGGTTTGTCAGTTCTGGGATACTGTAGAAACATGGCGGCTCAAGTCAACCTGCAGCACTGCATTTTTCAGTGATTATACACAAATGCAAACATACCTATGAATATTATATTCCAAATCCTCTTAAATGTTAGACACTGGACCTTTAAACAAAGCTGACTTTGTTTCACTATCATCATATTATAGTTATTAATCTTACTTAGCCACAAACAGATACATTACCTCATCGCTATCGCTATCGCCTCATCCTGCAAACAGCTGTGTTTAAAAAAGAAAAATAGTATTAAAAATAAGTTGCATTTTTTGTTTACTTTACTGCTTTACTTGTGGTGACAATTACAAGAAAGATTGTGAGATTGGTTAAATAATGTTAATAAAAATTATTCTGTGTCAAGTCACTGCTGACTTATGAATAATGCTGTAGCCACTACAAGTTGATAGTGTATTGCAAGATTGCCTATTTTATCAGAAAACTAATTTTATTAGTAAAATGTATGATGTGGATATTTTACTGTTACATTTAGTCAACATTTTTAATGACTTGCCAGGTACCTTAATTAACAGCATTATGGTTCCCTCAGGATAAGAATAATGTATATAAACATAATATCTAGGAGACAGGGCTCCTGAGAAAGTCCCATATTTTTCTCATTTACTTCACATGCTCCATTTCTTATTTAAAGCTGCCTGTTTTTTTTTTGTTTTGTTTTTTGCAACAGTGGGGACAGTGCAACAAGCTGTAAACACTACTGACATTATCACCACTGAGTTGTTTTGGTGAACTTGTTAGCCAACAGTTAATATTATTTTGCTCAACAAACTCCTGAGATAAATATCCACCTCTTGAGCAGCTAAATTCTACACTATATTCTCCAGCTATTGGTTAACTTTGTCTACTTTCAGTGCTGGGCTGGTAGAGCGGTTATTATTAGAGGTTTGTCACTGAAACACCTACCGGCTGCGTCTGAAAATGAGGTTTATGAGAGTGGTGAGACTGAACCAAAACAGTAAAGGTGTGGGTTGTAAAACCAAAACAATGAGCTGAAAGATGCTAAAATGCTCTGTATTGCTGAGGGGAACTCAAGTCATTAGGCAGGACAGGGAGGAGTCACGTGATATTTCTGTGTGGGTTCATCACTACAGCCAACAACATGTTGCTGGTCAGGTGGTTGCATGAAAGGGGTTGTCATGAGCTACAGGTAGGCCTTGTCACCCTTAATTCTGCTCTTCTTATGTCTACATTATTATTTATTCGTTCCTTCACTGATACGGATGCCCTCTCTGTTTGAAGAGACAGTGACTTCGGGGTTTTTTCTGCTGCATAACTCAATCCCTTTCACCACCAAACCTCTAAAGTGTTGGCCTTTCCATCACAAAAATATTCTTCCAGCCTTTCCTGCCTCTATTACCATCCTCAGTATCTGATCCTATCTGCTTATTAACACAATGATTAGGTGAAAAACCAGAGAGACTTCCATGTTGGCAAATAAAAAGCTGTGAAAAGAAATGAACCTCTTACTGACTGATTTACAACAGGGACATCTCATGATCATAATCAGGATCTGGAACTACATGATTTAATTTCCTCTCAACAGTGAACGAGATGTCATTTGATAAATTACCCATCAATAGCAGACAGTGGGGGATGCTGCACTGGGAAACGTGGCGCGTGCATGTGCATGTGTGTGTGTTTTTCTCAGTTTTGTGTACACATATGCTGCAAAGACTTGTTGTGACAATGAGTATCCTCACACACACACACTGTTGAGTGTGTGTGTGTGTGTGTGTGTGTGTGCTCCAAGTGCAGTATAACCTCACATTAGCAGCCCATTATTTCAATAAACCTCCTCTTGCATCCCGTTGACAGATCATCTGCCTAGAAAAGCAGATATTGTGGCCTTTAATCAGTCAGCCCCCTCCGAGCCGCCGTAGTCTCTTGTGCAGTATTTAAATTCCTCATTTACTCTGTTGCAGGCGGGACGTGCCTGTCCCCCATTGTTCACTCTGAATAAACTGGGGAGCTGATCGTGTTAAGTGCGGCCATGATTGATGGCTGCTGATGAAATCTAATATACTCGCCCCATGCCATCGTTTGGCAGAAATAGGATTAGAGAGAAAGACTCCAACATGAGCTGATAAAAGGTGGAAATGTACTTAACGTTGCTTTTTCTGATTTTAAAAATGAGGAGTTTTGGCTGTGGTCGAGTGACTCCAACAGGAGTCTGGGACATTAACTGTTGAGTGATGGCTGGTGTTTCTTGGTGTGTGTGATGAAAGTGGGTTAGGGAAATGAAGTGTGCACTATTAATGTGTGTGAGGTCACTCAGCACAGTTTATACATTTAAAAACCATGAAGTGGAGTGACTGTCATCATCCAAGCCTCCATGCCACACTAATTATTTTCACTATTGTTGCCTCAGCTCTCTCGTCATTTCTTGCGCTCGTGGCAAGGTCAGCACTTTTCACATGCATATTTAGGTTCTGCATTTATACCGTGTGATTGCACATGGTACTTGATGTTGTGATATAACTGCTTCATTGTGCTGATGAACGTGTGAGAGGAGAGAGCTCTGGAGCGTTTTAGGAAGTGAGATTTTAGTGACCCCTTGTGGGACTGGAGCTGCAGTTCATGATGACTGTGACTGTGATCATGGAGTGAAAAAAAAGATGTGCTTTTGTGTTATAGCTTTAGCACTGAGGTGTAGTTGTGCGGTTCTAGCTAAAGGGTGCATGGACGCGCTGGCAAGCGGACAGACATATCCTCACTCAAGAGCCCACTTGAATCAGTCAAAAGTCTTAGCGACACCCTGTCGTCCTCTCTCTTCTGTCTTTCCTCCTCTTGCTCTGTGTTTCACCCACTTCACAGCTACATTAGCACTTGATTTGGGTGAAATGGATCTCCCTCCTCCACTCCCGTCCGTTCCCATTGGCTGCGGCTGGCCTCCAGCCCAGCCCACCTGCTCCACAGCGCTCTCCTTAATGTGACTGGCCGAGGATGATGAATCACCTCCTGTCACTTCCACCTCCTCCTCCAATCAACAACCAGCCATGGAAATTGATTGTTCTAATTTGCTCTCATTATTATTATGATATTAAGCACAATATACAGACACAGCTCACTGTCAGATCTGGGCAACGCCGTCATTAGTTACAGGGGCTGGAGAATACGCCTCAGCGGGGTTTTCTCCCACAGACGCCAAGATGTAAAGGAATCAGCGAGCGTTGGAGAAACACACTGCTTTTTCTTAATAAGATTTGCCATGCAGCCCCTCACTGAGGTGATGTAGCATCTAATTAAGTTCAATTCGGTGCATCTGGGAAAGAGAAAAAAGAAGATATGATTAAGTTCCTCCATGTCAGATGCAGCATGTTCACTTACAGCTGCCGGATTGGAGGAAATGGGAGGTGCCAGTGTGAGAAAACGCTTGTCCTTACATCTGCAATGACTGCAAATGGTACAAATCTACAGTTATTAAATGCTGCTTAGAAAATGCAATTAAGATGCACAACTGTGCATTTACACAGGGAATGGGGCAGAATAACAATGAGAGCACACAATCAAGGAACCTTCCCACTCAGTTTTCTGGGGTCTATATGCATCCTTATTTTAGACAATATATAATAATATACTGTCACAGGCCTAAAGTACATATTGTACACGTATGTTCAATGACTTTGTGGGTGACCCTTTTCATTCTTCCTCTCTTAAAACATCTTTTGGCTTCGTCATCATGCCTGAAGAGGAACAACCAAAGGTCAGCAGTATTAATCCCGCCTCCACGCTGTATTCACAAGCCTGGTTTGAGACGGTATCCTAATATTACCACAGCAGCCCCTCAAGCTGTATACTACTTCTATGTTCCATGGACCAATGTGTATCCCCAGTCATGCTGTTACCAGCCCAGAGTATATTGGATAGTGCTTACATTAACACACAGTGTCTAACAAACCGCTTACGCTCCTTTAATTGGATTACAAGGAGTGCTGCATTCCCATTGGTGAGATTAGGAGGGTCCGGGCACGGAGCCGACTCCCCTCCCCTGCCTGAGCAAGGGATCTGATTCGCCATCCTCCCTAACGACCTGCAAATGCCAGATGTTTGATTGGTGGAGTGGCACTGGCACGGGTGTTTATTGGTCCATGACAGTGTAATAAGGGTGGATGCCAAGTCGACTGTCAGGGCGTTAAAGTGTCTACTCTGATCTAGTGGTGATTAATGAGGCTATTTATTTATTTGCTGGCCTTAAATACAGTTTGTGGAGATACTTTTCTCTAAGTAGATTTAAAGGTCAACCTTGAAATATAGTAGAAAGGATTCAAACATCATGGTTATTGTTTGACTTTAAAAAATGTAAAAGAAAAAATAGGGCACAGAAGTGAAAGCAGTAAATGTGACTGTTGTGAAAGGGTTGATTCACTCAAATTAAAGGGAAAAAAGTCCTGACAGATAGCAGGGCTGTAGGTACCTCTCTTGTTTCCTGTATTTGTTCTGGAATTTTAGCAACCGTGGGGTAGTTTATATGCTACAGTTAAAAACTTGCACTTGTTTCAGCTACTAGTCAGTATTTTTGACTCAGTATATTTACATTTTACCACTTTTAGGCCAGCAAAATAAACAAATAGATGTAGGATTTGATATTATTCCACCAAGAACTTCTAATGATTTACTAGGAACAAAGTACTACCAGCTATTTTCTGAAGGGATTTCTGGATAGAAATGCTACATTAAAAGACTTATAATAATTACTTATAATATAATTAAGCAGGTAAAAAAATATTCCAAATAATAAAACTTTCTTTTTGTGGTGTTTATATGAGGATCTCAGTATTTAAACAGTGGTGAATGGAATTGCATCAGTGGTGCTTAAACCATTAAAATTTCATGTTTCCTGGTTACTCTATGTAACCGACAGACCTTACTGCCAACAATTTTATTTGAACTACTTTTTATTAAAAAATAGTCCCAATTACTGTCTTAGTTTGGAGACAAAAGTTTCAAGTGTGGGCCATTCAAACTAAAATGATCTGTATGATGACAGAAACAAGAGGCAAGGGAGGAAATGTCGCAGTGTCTCTTAGATTGGGGGAACTGACCTTTACCCTAAGATTACACAACAAAAACACATTCAGCCGCATTAAAGCATTGTTTCACATTAGTTTTCATAAGCACTGAGAAGTGTGTGTGCGAGAGAAAGTGAACCTCCTGACCTTCCACACTTTGACCTCCGACCTTCGACCTCCGCTGTAAATCTTGTGGTTTTCGGCCTTTTCTTAACACATTACCCGAACCTCTGACCACTAACTTATGTGGAGTCCTCTGCACAAGCTGCTGAAAATCTGGCAGCTGCTGGCCTCCTGTGAAGGAGGACCCTCTCCATCATGGTGGTGACACCTTAACTGTCCTGCTCTTGCTCAGTGAGGAAGGCACCCTGCCACCACACACACACTGAACCACACACACTTTGGTGGTGGTGAAAGGACAAACACAATGACACAAAGTGCACACAGTCATTTTCTTTTCTTACACAGGTGCAAATGTAAATGCGTGCATGTGTGTACTCGGGGGCATAAAGTCGCCAAACACACACTTTCACACTGCTTCTGTTACTCACACAAACTGTCTTTGAATCCCAGTTCCCACACCACAAACTCTCTACACTAGCAACAGAAACAATTCTCCTTTTGACTCCCTCTTTCACACACACACATGAATACACACACACACTGGAGCTCAGCCATTATGCCTTAATGTACTCTGGCCTGTCCCTGCAGGTGACCTGACCCTTACTGTCCTGTGTGTCAGAGAGAGTGGAGCCAATTCAGCCAGATGGCAACAGAGCAGAATGGCTGCGAACAACAGGCCGAGTTAATATGTAGCTTTAACCATTGTCTCCTCTGCCTGACAATGGAGCGAGCTGGGAGGGAGGAGCACTCGCTGGAGCTGCGGCTAAAGATGGACTCGCCATGTATTCTTGGAGGAGTTCATAAAAACGGAGCTTAAACCAACTTGATTCATCACTGTCTCATTTGGGCAGGAAAAGCAAAAGGACAGAAGGGGGGATAGACTGTGCTGGTGTGTTCTGTGGGGAGGTTTGAATCTTAAGTCGGCAATAAAAAAGTGCAAAAACACCTCAGTTTCTTTGCTTCCTTATAAACTATTAAATCTATTTATCACAGCTGAAACGCAAGAAGTTTGCCTTTTGTATTCATGGGTGAATTTCATGAAATAAATTGCAACCAAATCCTCTAATTATGCTCCCACAGTCAAGTTAAATACAAAAACAAGAGATCAAAGTGCTTTCTTCTCTCAATAACCGCCGCAACAACGCCCGCTAACATCCCCATTGTCAGCCTCTGTGAGCTTGGCGCTATCACTTTACTAAAGATGAGGGTAATTTTCTATGCAAATGGGCCGCCGTCATTGTCCCCGCCTCGTTAATCTGGGCCTGGGCTCCTTTGACAAACCCCTCTCTGATTGATGAGGCCCTGACAGCTCCAATGTGTGCGTGCATTTTCACAGATTGACATCATCATTAAGGAGTGAGAGCAGGGCCTGAATCACTGCAGATTTACTCCCCCCACCACCACCACCAGCACCACCACAACCTCCCCTCCCACACACACACACA
>NW_023339729.1:7838571-7841993 GCF_004916995.1 Morone saxatilis
CACACACACACACACAGGCCTTAACACGCTCACAAGGGCTAATGCTTGTGTGCATGAGCAAGACACACACAAAAACAGCCCACCATCCGTCTAACAGCTGAGGTTTCCCTTCTGTACCCACAGAGTCGGGCAGGCGGCAGAATGCAAAGCGCTCACTCATTGGCTGCCTGAATCTGTCATGTTGAAGTTAATTGGTGTAGGCTTTAAGCAAATTTCCAGCAGCACCCCCAGTCACCGCGCCACTTGATGGGTGAGCCTCTGTCATATGGCACCTATTGATTCACCCAGGGGATGAGATGACTCCCATAATGCTCGCTATGTCAGTGTCACCCTCTCAGAGAGCGGCCGATAGCCTCTCTCTTCCCTGTCTGTTGATGTAGATCCCAGACAAGAGTATTTTAAATCATGCTTTATTCATATTCACTCAATCTGGAGGCGATCCACAGGCTGGATTTTTAGTGTTTCAATCGGCTAAAGTCCATTTTAGAGTTCATTTGAAAATGGAAAAATCGTTACCTAATCCTATTGCTTTGGCCTCGAGCTACAACATAAGAAACATGGGGTGTGCTGGCAGAGCAGAAAAAAAAAGACAAGAGACACAAACACTGACTGAGTGGAGGCAGCTGCAGATGAGCAAATAAAGCATTCAATATTTATGACTGAAATTAAAACCAGATAAAGATGTCACATATTACCGTGTCCCCGCCCTCCTCTCCTCCCTCCCAGGCCTCTGGCCCTGACTCCGGTGCTCACAACTCTCTACTCTCTCTCAGCACGAGTGAAAGGGAAGCATTATTCCTTCCCAGCCCAATGTCTTCAAAGACAGTAATGAATGCAATGCAGTGACCCAGAAAATGGACTTTAGAGAAGGAGAGGGAGAAAAAAAAGCAATCTTGCGTTTGTGGCGGAGCATTATCACTTTACTCCCCTCCCCTCGTCCTCTCCCCTCCCGGGCTGGTGTGTGCGTTTATATATGTGTGTGTGTGTGTGTGTGTGTGTGCACCTGCCATTACGTGTGTCTCCAAGGGCCTATGTGCCTGAGTGCGTTCATGTGAATTTGTATGAGTGTGCACACTTGCCTCTGATTGTGTGTGTACTTGCATATACATGTGTGTTTCAGTGTGTATGTGTGTGTGTGAGTCGGTGGGTGAGCTGAAGTCTCCATCAAGAGGGAATGGGCACGGGCTGACAGGCAGGCCCATTGTGGGGTTAATTAAACACTTCAGGTTTAACACCCCGTCCCTGTCGTTAACCCAAACACTGGCTCATCACTCATTCCCGCCACACTTCAGTTAGAGAGCAAGGGGGGGACAGGAAAGGAGGGGGACAATGGAGATGTCACTGCGGGTGGGGGTGTGGTGGTGGTGGTTGGGTGACATGAGGCTATCAGAGATGGTGGAGGTGGTGAGAGTTTGTATCAGAAAGAGAAGTGTTTTGACAGGAATAATAAAAGGGTCCATTATAATAAACATGATGTGATATAACTAACCACTATGTAATTTACCCGCCAACGAAGAGCTTGAGTAAGTGCAATAACATCATTAAGCTCCTGTCTTAGATGTTTCATAATGTGATGCCTGCAACACTTCACAAGGATCGTCTTTCAACATTGGGCCAAAGCAGGATCATGTATGAGGTGTGATTTACTTCCCATGTAAGTAATAATTGTTCACAGTGAGAGATAGAAAATAAGGTTTTCAGAACAGTTTTGGTGCTCCTTAGAATACAGTCTCTGAAATCAACTGGAGGGATGAACAGCATTCTTCCAAAATATATGAACACCAAATACTGACTAAAGGCTACGTTATACGGTTTTGGGCTGTCTGACAAGAGAGTTGACAATCATGACAGAAATGCGGTGAAAACCTGCACAGCATCATGAGATGGGCGAGACCAAAAATTCTGACAGTGTTTCAAGTGTAGGACCAAATTCTCACTATGTTACTACTGCTACGATGTCAACCAATCACAATATAATATGAAATTATGCCAAATTCACTGGGCGGTGCAACATTTTACATATGCCATATTTGAATAAAGTTTAGGAATACATTTTCACAGTTTAGGAAAAACAAATCAAACATGCACACCCACAAACAAATACAATGGAGGTGAAACAAAAAAAGTGTTTGTGTGACTGTTTGGCAACACAGAAAGCTCCATTTTCAAAACAAGCGTTTCGTTGAAGGCAGATCTTGTCACCGGTTTGAAGCTCAGATGATATTTCCACCAATTAACCTTTAGCATTATTGTTATCAAAATATGATAATAGTTGTGGTTTGACTGTGTTGCCTGGCCACTGTCAATCAAACCACACCCACACAATCCTGATGAAGCAAATGAGCTTTTATAATGTTAAACTCTTCTTTTTATTTTGGGGGGGCTTTTATTGCCTTTAATGCACAGTGACAGCTGAAGAGTGACAGCAAAGGGGGGAGAGAGGGGATGGTACGCAGCAAAGGGCTGCAGGTCAGAGTCGAACCCATGGAACTGTTGTGAGTTAGAGAGTTTAGAGTTTATTTACAACAACATAAACAATCTTTAAGAATACACACAAAGAGAAGAAAATGAATGCACTATTGTCTTAACACATTTTTGCACTCCACTGATTTCAGCACAACATCAGATGAGTGTGTAGTGAAGCATTAGTGACTCTGGTCATCTGTGGGAGAAACCTGCAGTGTAATAGATCCTCACACCACTAGATAGCAGTAGTTTACACCACTGACGACTTAACCAGTCCACTCAGTTAATACAGAGCAGAGCAGATTAACCACTGAATAAATGAGTGAATGAATGAATGAAAGATTTTTTAGAGTAGTTTAAGGGCCTCAAAAAGAGGGGGGTTATAAATACACTTACTCAACAACATCAGCAGCTACCATAAATGAAAAATTAATGAGGTAAAATTAGGTTAAGGTATTTGATGTATTGGTTGCATGTTTGCAGTAACTATGAAAGTGCAAAAATGTAATTATCTTTAATGATACAAGAAGCTTAATCAAGCTCGTAAATTACCGTCTATTATATTTGTTAGAAAAGTTGCCATAAGCAGTGTACTTTCAGAATCAGAAATACTATATTGATCTCTGGGGGGGAGTTTGTTTGTTACGGTTCCTCAAGGTGCTCACACAACATTAAAGAACAGAAATAAAATAATAATTATATTACAATATCTAAGACAGTATATATAGAAGAGAGAAAAAAGAAATATAATAAGAGCCTAAGTATGTACAATGTATGACAATATAGATAGAAGTAATGTATGCTGCAGTATGTGACCGACAGAAGTATAATGAATAATAGTAGCGACTAATTTTAATGTTAATGGTGAGAGCCTTAACAGATTGCAGTATTACAGAAATAACAAAGTATTACAAAGAATGACAGAATAAGCCAGTATTGCACATTAATCAGAGTAT